>NW_025960322.1:0-45220 GCF_023159225.1 Perognathus longimembris pacificus
ACAGCCCAGACCCTCAGTTCAAGTCCCAGTACCGGACAAAAGTCTTTCCTAGTAGTCACAAAAGTGCTCAATCAGGCACCAAGCCAATATAGCTCTCACTAGGACTAAAGGTGGTTCAGTACAATCTCGGCTGCTTGAACTAAGATATTCTCTCTCTACAGAAGGTCATCATGTTCCTATCAAGTGAAATTAAAACCCTGTGGGAGCTACTAAATACATATTTTGAGAACTTCAGTTCACAAGCCCTTCCCCATCCTTCACTTGCTGGTCACATTGAAGACTAGAGCCTCAGACCAGAACACAGGAAATTGAGGGGCACATTTCCCCCTTGCTAGAAGAACAGTGGCTGAGTTGTTTGTGGCCTGACCAGGGTCATTGTCAAGGGACAGGTTCACAGGGAGCTTGAGAATTCAGTGTAGTGCATGATACAGGTCTAGCAGGTCTGGTAGCCTATTGTCTGAGTCCCTGCCCCTGCCTCCAGGAATTCATAGGAGCCTATTACATGGATCTGCAGGTGGAGTTTCACCTCTATGAGTTTTCACAGCAAGATGCCAAAGATGACACCACTTAGCCTCAGTATCCATTGTTCAAGAGCAACAAGCGAGAGCCTATACTCTTGTGTTGGCCCAAAGGTTCACTAAAGGAATGATTGTGGGATGGCACTCCAGGGCATTTTTTGACTTCCGAGAGATATAGGAGTTCTCAGCATCCACGGTGGCCATTTGAACATGCCTACAATGTTCAAACACAGCACCTCACAGTAAAGGGCATCCTGTAAAAGAGCCACAGGAGCCTTCGCTTCATTTCCAGTTACTTGGCATTTTCTCTGACCTTGGACACTGGATGGACTGATGCAGTACTGTGTGGCCAGAGGATGGTATAGATTCTATGCGGTGCTGCTGTCTCCATGCACCTTAGGGTGGAGCCTCATTCTGGGTGTGGAGCTTGGTTTGGGATGCTTGTGCCCGATTCTGTACAGGGAAAACAAGTCTTGTTCTCAGGTTTGTTTTCAAAATATTGGTTGGAAAGGGGATTCTCAACTTGAGAGTGGAGACAGATGAATTCAGATGGTGGTTCTTGATCTACTAACACTGGGAACATGGTATCTAATTTTGGGTTGTGGCTTATATTTACAAATATTAGGACAAATACAATGAACTTTCTCAATTCAGAGAAACCTTTTCTCATGAGACATGTATGACATCACACATCTTTTGAATATATAATTGATACATATATATAATAAAGCATACATTTTTTCTATTACACATTCTCAAGTGGAAAATTAGCAAAAAGGGCGGTGTCCTTGCTTTGCTGCCTTGAAAGGTAAATTTCTATGAACAGCTTATAAAGATGAAACACATAGAAATGCTACAGAACCTACTGTAGACCTATATACATGGGTGAGAAAAACCTCTTTTCCATCAACGTATATTGCTTAAAAGTTCCTGCTTTTGCTTGGTGCCTTGGGTCTTTAGGAAAACTGGAACTGGTTTGGGATAAAGGACTTGTAAAATGTTATGTTTTATGTTAAACTAGGTTTTCAAGATGGAGTTATGCCACACCCTAGACTGTTGAAGAAATAACAGGGCTTGGGCATATTTTGAGATTATATGTGAACTGTTCATCTTACTTGAAAATTCACCTCAGGCACATTTTATCCTATTTAAACTAGCCAGTCATAAGCAGAGCAGATTGTAAACCTGAGCTCAACCAATCTGAGCAAAGGGACAGAGCCTCCTGCTGTGTGAGGGACAAATATCAGGAAGAACGGTTGCTGTGTGGCCAATTTTTGGCTAGTGTGAACCCTCGTGTGTGCAAGTAAACTTTGCTTGGCTCAGGATTTATTTTTGTCTCAATACATGTGACTGCAATGGTTCGTGGAGAATGTACTTATAACACATGGTAGAAGGAAGGAAGGCCTCTGTAACATAGGTGATAGTTCACAAAAGGAGCTACTGATTGAATAAAAATGCAGATGATCAAAACTGCATGTGTGTGCCAAGGAGAAATCTGGGATTCTCCTAGGAGACGGATCTACAAATATCTCAGCCTTTCCGTTAAATTGGCACCCTTGATAGTAGCCATAGTCTTGCATTGAAGCAGACAAACTTACCCTCCAGATGAAAGGATTTTCCTGATTCCAGTTCTTGGAATGTGGATCTGGTGCAAACTAGGTGGGTCTAGTGGAATTGCTAGCAGGCAGCTCACAAAGCATTACTTTAAATGATGCAGAATTAGTAGGAATTGGGTTCTTGTGACTGCAAAGGGAGGGCACTGCCTAGCTCGAGGGGCCCTGGTGATCTAAGAGGCTCTTCTGTAAGAGGATGAGGCATGGCTGCTATGCAATAGCACTCTAGTTACTTCCTTCTACTGGGGTGCTGCCTGTGCCACTCCACTGTGAAGTCAGATTGAATTGTACACAGCTTTGAAGTTGAATTGCTACTAGATTTCATAAGCTGTCTTCTAGATGGGGGTCTGTTAATGCCTAATAAAGCTCTTGGTTCGAAGAAAGGGTTTGTGAGCTCAGATGGGACTCTGGAAAGGAAACAATTGGGGAGTGAGAATGGAGTGAGGGTGATACTCCTAATAGCTCAGGTGCTTTCAAACCCACCTGACTGCTTCTCAGAGGGCTAGGACCTGGCCTGATACGACGTACAGCAAAGGAGCTTCCTATTTCTTTCTCATGATGGAGAGCTGCCTTCTTGCTAGAAATGTGACACTAATGTGCCACCTATTATCTGCATGCAGATAAATCTTTTTTCCTGTTCAGATATCATTGAAGGAGCAATTCCCAGATTATTTTTGCTTCTTATTTTGTGTGAACTTGGTTACTTGACATTTTCTATTAGCCCATTAGCCTGAGGTGAGGGACCCTACCTGGCAGCTCTGCTGGGCGACAGTGGATTTCCCTGGACTAGCCCCTTGTGATGAGGTTCATTGTCCAATTTAGTGATCCACCTTGGTAAGCGATGGTATCTCCATAGGAATGGGTCAACTGCTGAGTCTCCTAGAGATGTAGGTGATCAGAACAGTTTCCTGAAAACTGGGAATCACAATTTGTTGACCAGCTTAGGGAACACAGAGAAGAGAGTTGTAACTGATGGCAAGAAACCTGTGAGCATAGTCTTGTGTTTGTCACCCTTAGGCCACAGATGGCTTGCTATCACCAGAAACCCTGTATGAAGCTCCATTGAATGCAGGCCAGAATGTCCTTGTTAAGAAGCAAGACTCCTGGGGTTGGCACCGGTGCCACTGTATGTTCTATCCTTTGCCAGCTAAGATAGCCTTTGTAGCTGAAGCTGAGCTGGTCCATGTCATTTTCCAGAAAGCTGTATGATAGAGGTCAGAGTGAGTGTCCCTATGGGATGGTGCAGCAGGCACAATGCTGGCCCCACAGCTGTGATGCCAACCAGGGAATCTACAAGGTGCGAAGTCTTTCTCAAACTCTGCAGAAGGATCAGTGTACTTGGGATTTTCCTTTTACAAGGTGGGGTATCTCCCTCTATAGTAGCGGTGATCAGACTGAAGGCTGGTGTCCTGCCCATTTTTCCTCTGAGTTTGGTGAAGCATTGTAATTAGAATGGGAAGAGACTGGAGCACTGGCATGCCCCATTAACTGCACTATTGCTCCACTGGCTGAGGCTTTCAAGTTTCATGACAGAACATGATGGAAGAGATTCCAAAGGCATTCTTATAACAGGTGTCTGTCTCTGTTTCATTTTTGTCTGTCCATATCCTGCAAACCCGTGATACACCTCCACTCAGTGATATATCTGACATCAGCAAAAGGCTTTTTTCTGACTTTCTCTGTTCTATGGAGTGTTGAGCATAGGATGCAGACCCCACAGAGTTTTCCTTATAAGATGGGGGGGACATGTATTGTCATTCCCTCAGTATCTCAGAAATGTCAGGATTGGTTACAGCAACTTCAACTCATCCAGCTTGAGGTGGAAGGCAGAAAGCATGGTGTAAGAAACTGCTTTCTCCTCCAAGGTCTGTTCCCCGACCACTGGCAGTACTGTGCAGAATGTTGAGAAACAGAGCTCTTTGTATTCTTAGCAGCAACTTCCCCCTAACATTATCCAGTGGTGTGGGCCCCTACCTGGCATCTCTACTGTGGTCTCTTGTCCAGAGACAAGGATTGTGAAATCACAATCTGGCATGTTTCTGCAAAGCCACAGTGTTGCCAGAGTGCTCCTGTGTAGCATGAAAGCACCTGCTAGTCTTGCGATCCTTTTGCCACCCTTTTAGATGCATCCGTGCAGATGTTTGCCTGTACATAGTGTGTGATTTGCTATCAAATAGTAGCTGGCTGGCACATAAACGCCCATGGAACATACTCCAAAATTGATCATGTGTAATCCACATAAAGAAACTATCTGATCACAGTGTAATCAAGGTAGCTCTCAATAACAAAGGATACCACAGAAACTACACAAATACTTGGAGGCCAAACCCCTCACTGTTATCTAACACTTGGGTTACAGAGCAAATTAAGGACAAAATTAACGAATTCATAAGACAAAATGACAATGAAAATACATCACAAAGAAACCTATGTGATACAGCAAAGGCTGTGGCGAGAGGCAAGATCATTGCCCTCAGCATACACATTAAAAGAATGGAAGCAGAACAGATCAAGAACTTCATCATGCAGCTTAAATGACTGGAGAAACAAGAACAAAATTGAATCTAAAATGACTAGGAGGAGAGAGATCATAAAGATTAAAGAAGAGATAATCTGATTGAGAATAGAAAGACCTTTCAACAAATAAAAAATCTAAAAGCTGGTTCTTAATAAATAGAATTGACAGATCCGTTGCAAGACCTAACAAAAAAAGAGAGAGAGAGAGTCACTCATATCCGTAAGATCAGGCACTGCACTGGAAAAATTACAACAAATATATAGGTATTCAAACCATCATAAGGAACTAGTTCCAGAACCTTTACTCACTAATGAATAATAATTTTACAGAAATGGATCGATTCTTAAACTGCCCAAACTGAATCAAGAAGAAATAAATCAACTAGTTAAACCAATAATTTACAGCGAGATACAGGAGGTAATCAAGAGCCTCCCAACAAAGAAAAGCTCAGGCCCACATGGATTCACCAATAAAATCTATAAAACTTTCAGTGAGGAGCTAACTCCTCAAACTCTTCCACAAAATACAAACAGGGAGAAATCCCAAACTCATTCTATGAAGCCAATATTATACTCATCCACAAACTAGGAAAAGACCAACATCACTAATGATCACATCTGCAAAGCTTCTCAACAAAGTGCTAGCTAACAGGATCTAGAAACTGATCAAGAAAACGATATATACATCATGACCAAGTAGGCTTCATCCCACAGAAGCAAGGATGGTTCAACATCCACAAATCAATAAATGTAATTCACCACGTCAACAGAGCTAAGACGAAGAACCACATCATCATCTCAGCCGATGCCCAAAGAGCCTTTGAGAAAATACAACACCCATACATGTTAAAAGACCTGTAGAGATCAGGAATAAAGGGAACATTCTTTAAAATAAGAAAAACCATATACAACAGACCAACTGCTAATACCATATTAAATAGGGAGAAACTAAAACCATTTCCCCTAAACTCAGGAACAAGACAAGGATGCCCACTATCCCTGCTTCTATTCAACATAGGGCTGGAATCCCTTGCCATTCTTGCCATTGCACTAAGGCAAGAGGAAGACATCAAAGGCTTCCACGTTGGGCAAAGAAAAAATCAAACTATCCCTATTCGCAGATGACCTAGACCTAAAAAACCATTTTGGCAAAGTAGCAGGATACAAAATCAACCCACAAAAATCAGCAGCTTTTCTGTACACCAGCAATGTATAAGCAGAAAAGAAAATTAAGGAAATAATACCATTTACCATAGCTAAAAAAAGAATACATTACCTAGGGATTAACCTAACTAAAGACATGAATGACCTATTGAATGAGAGCTATGAAAATCTAAAAAGGGAAATCAAAGAGGACACAGGAGATGGAAAGACCTCCCCTGATCATGGGTAGGCAGAATCAATATAGCGAAAATGCCCATATTGCCCCAAAGGCTATACAAATTCAATGCAATCCCCATCAAGATCCCAGCTACATTCTTCAATGAAATAGAGAAAACAACCCATAAATTCATATGGAACAGCAAAAGACCTAGAATAGCCAAAGCAATTCTAGGCAAAAGAATACCAGACTTCAAGCTCTATTATAGAGCCATCATAACAAAGACAGCCTGGTATTGCTATGAAAATAGACCTGAAGACCAATGGAACAGAATAGAAGTCCCAGAAATAAAACCATATTTTTACAGTCAGTTGATATTCCACAAAGGAGCTAAAGACATTCAATGGGAAAAACATAGCCTCTTCAACAACTGGTGCTGGGAAAACTGGGCAGCCATATGTAGAAAACTCAAATTAGACCCTAGCCTATCACCATGCACCAATATCAACTCAAAATGGATTAAGGACCTCAACATCAGACCAGAATCCTTGAAACTACTGAAGGTCAGAGTAGAAAAGATGCTAGAACTTAAAGACACAGGAAGGACCTTCCTGAATATAGTCCCAGGGGCACAACAGATAGGGTAGAGTCTCAACAAATGGGACTATGACAAAATAAAAAGTTTTGGCACAGCTAAAGACATAGCCACCAATCTAGAAAGACAGCCAATCATATGGGAAAGGATATTCACCAGCACAACAACAGACAGACGCCTAATATCCCTCATCTACTGAGTACACAAAAAACTAACCCCCTCCAAACCCAGTAAACCAATTATTAAATGGGAAATGGAGCTAAAGAGAGACTGCACAGGAGAAGAGATAAAAATGGCAAAGAAACATAAGAGGAAATGTTCAACATCCCTGGCAGTAAAGGAAATGCAAATAAAAACAACCCTGAGATACCATGTCACTCCAGTTAGAATGGCCTATACTCTGAACTCAGCCAACAACAAATGCTGGAGGGCATGCGGGGAAAGAGGAACACTTCTCCACTGTTGGTGGGAGGGCAATTTAGTACAACCACTTTGAAGAACAGTATGGAGGTTCCTCAAAAAGCTCAACATAGACATGCCCTATGACCAAGCCATACCACTCCTAGGCATCTATCGTGAACAACAGGTCTCAGGATATCAAAAAGACATCTGCACATCCATGTTTATCACTGCACAATTCACAATAGCCAAAATATGGAAACAACCCAAATGGCCCACTATAGATGGATGGATACAAAAAATGTGGTACCTATACACAATGGAATACTACATAGCAAATAGAAATGATAAGATATTGCTATTCGCAGGGAAATGGTCAGAACTTGAACAAATAATGTTGAGCGAGACAAGCCTAGAACACAGAGAACAAAGGGGCATGGTCTCCTTGATATATGACTGTTAGAGTGTGTGTGTGGGGAGGAGGGGGAAGACAGTGGAGACCAGGTCTGCAAAACAAAAAACTTCTTTTCAAATTGTATTTCCACAGGTTTCCATCATCGGCCTTACATAGTGTATCTAAAACCAAACAACTACTACACATAGAAAGGTTTAGAATAGACCTATCAGTGGATCACAAAGGCTCAACAGCTATGTACATATGATCATATAAGATGAGGATAGGCAAAAACAACTCCAAGAGAAGAACCCAGGAGGATTCTATTGTTGGCATTACATTTAAAGTTCTAGGTGAATTTCCTTTGACCTATGCCCCGTGGTTACTGTATATGATTTCGGTACACTGGGTATTGTATATATGCCTACCTGATCTAGGGAAGGAAAAGAAAAACGAGGGTGTAAGATATCACAAGAAAGGTATTCACTGCCTCGTTATGTAACTGTGCACCTTTTGCACAACACATTGTCAACACAATTTAATTAATAATATAACTAAATAAATAAAGTAAAAACATTTTGTAACAAAATAGGGAAGAAAGGGTACATGTAGGAAGAACCAAGTTTATACTAACTAAGGGACTGTATTCAAAATCTATTCTCTACACAAGTTTCATCTTCATTTGAGATTGAAGTTGTCAGAGGGGAGTGGTTTCTTTGTGATGACTCTGGCTTAGAACACACTGTCATGTAAGTATTCACAGAAAACCCATGTAAGCTGGGAAACAACGCAAGTGTTGGTAGTTTCTTTGTTTTAATCAGTTCAGGAGTTCTTAGACTGTTACCCAGCAGTAGCATCTGCAGTGAGATGTGTCCTATCTGAAAGAATCAATGATCCACCTTCTTGTGGTTGTACCTACACCATCTCTGTAATCTTATCTGAGTATATTGGAAACCGTGTATACTGGTATTGGAACTAGGAAATTGAAAGGGAATACCAAAATTGAAAGACACAGGGTAAAAAAAAGACAAACAACTACAAAAGCAATACTTGCAAAACTGTTTGGTTTAAGTGAACTGAACACCTCAGGGAGGGAAAGGGAAAGGGGGAGGGGGGAGGGGGGTATGAGGGACAAGGTAATAAACAGTAATGTATCCCATGCCTAATGTATGAAACTGTAACCTCTCTGTACATCAGTTTGATAATAAATATTTGAAAAAAAAGAATCTATGATCCTTGTGGGTCGTATATGAAAATTATATCAAGTCATCTGAAAATAAAGTCAATGGAATTACTCTGTAGACTTCAGTACCTAAAAGAATGACCTCATAAAGCAGTCCATTCAATAAAGGAGGAACAAAGGAAAGGAGATAATATTTCTCAAGTATCAGACACTATGGTAAGGGATTTACATGTTATATCTTGTTTAATCCTCACAGTAACACTACTGAGTGGATATTACTATCTTTGTGTTTAAGAAGAAGGTGAGAACTTAATTAAAGGCATGCAGTGAGGAAAAAAGAATAATCACTTAGTAAGAAATACTTTCAAATTCAAGCCAAACTAAAATTGCATTTCAAATGTATTATTCTGTAATATAATCATATAATGTATTATGATCATATTTCCCTCCTAAGAACTCCAATCAATAATTATCAAGAATCATGGAAGAATTATAAGCACTACAATTACAAACCAATATCCAGACTTAATAATTTTACTTTAAAAAATTACATGCAAATTTCCAAATAGCATAGAAATTAAATGACATCATACAGATAAACTTTCTAAGCCATGTTTTAAGGCTTTTCCAATTTGAAATACATCCCAGTGAGTAGTTTTGGAAATATCATACAAATCATCACATTGCCGATTTTACCACTAGGTTTCCAGTTTCCAGCAGCAAGGAACAGATAGGCCTGTCCTACAGAATGCCCATTTTACCGTCCGGTTTTCAGTGTCCAGCAGCAAGGAACAGACACATAGGCCTATCCTACAGAACGCCCAGTTTACTCTCAGGTTTCCAGTGTCCAGTAGCAAGGAACAGAGAGATAGGCTTGTCCTAAAGAATGGGTATATACACATCTGAGTCCTTCGGGCTCCATCAACTACCTTTGTGACAGCTTAGTCTTTTTCTACGATGTGTGCACTTGCCCCTGGGGCCTGCCTCACCATGCATGGACCAGCTAAGCTGCACATTTGCCAGTTCACCCCTCAACCCCGAAGATACGCACACAAGCACATCCTAAGTTTTCCTGTCCTTTCTTCTTGATCTCTGACTGAGAAGCCCGAAGCAGTTCTTTAACAGTCATACAAATTAATATCGAAATTTCTGACATTTAGCCTCAAATTAATAAACAGGCCAGGGGAAAATATTTGAAATTCCCAATGCCTTGTGCTAAGCCAGATAACTTGATGGCAGTGCAAACAGCATACACATTAAGATACCAATATTTTGCAACTGCACATTAAAGACGTTTTTGGATTAAACTACATTTCCTCTTTAAAGCAAAGCAAAAACCCTTTAAAACATTTGGTAGCTCTGAAACCTGATGCCTGTTTTGGAGTTTGTACAGTAACTCAACCATTTTTACATCAGAATGACAATTTTAATCTTGAATTTGTTCACACTCATATGCACACACACACACACACACTCACATACATTTGTTCAAAAGATCCTAAAGCGAGCAAAGTAAATATGTGCCATGCATTGTCCAGTGGCATTTTATTTTTGCCAACCTTGCAAATCACCAAGATTTAAAAGAAAACCTGGTGGAACTTGCTGAAATGAATGAGCTTGGGGGAGATTTCTATTCCAATGGCTCACTGGATTTGCACGGCAGCTGATGCACAGAGACTGCCAGGTTTGGGTTGAGCAGGTGACTGTTGAAGACAGCCAGCCCAGCTGGGCCTCAATGGTCATGGAGCTGTAGCAGGCTGTTTCACACTGTGTGAGGAAGATCTGCTGCAGGCCTCCTGGTCGTTCCACCATCCACGGTGCTCTAGTGTCCTCTGCTGGCCGTCTACAGAACTACAGGCGCTCTTGTTGGTTCTTGATAGGTTTCACAGTTTGTTTGGTTTTTGGTCCTCGGGCTTGAAATTAGGGTCTGAGCTACCCTTGAGTATTTTTTCCTCAAGTCTCCTGCTCTACGAATTGAGCCTCAACCCTCCTTCCGAGTTTTTGGTGGCTCATTGGCGAGTAAAATCTCATGGATTCTCCTTCCCTAGCTAACGTGAAATGTGATTGCTCAGATCTCAGCCTCCCAAGTAGCTGCGATGGCAGGCGTAAGCCACTACCACCCTCTGCCAGCTGAATTCTGGCTGTAGGACTTTGCCTCACATCACCTTGACCTTGGGCAATCTTGTATGCAGGACTCTAGATTACATATGGCCTTGATCATCCTGTGGGCGGCTGGAAAACTAGCATGTGAACGCTGACCTGATTGGACCCCAGAGCTCTGCATCAGAATTGACGTCCAATCAGAAGTGCTAACCGCTGCATGGCGAGCCAGTGCAGGCTTCATGGAATCCGTCATTGGGTGAGGAGAGTAATAAGGCACACAGGATGTCCAATGAGCTTCTGTGTCACGTTGCTCTCTGCTAGAGAGACCCAGTCATTGCTTCCACAACACACTCCAGGTGGTGCCCTTCTGGCAACCCCTTCCATGTAGTGGGAGCTCTGATCATCTTGTTCTTCAAAATATGCTGACTGTTTTCCTTCTCCCTCGGTATGCACTGATTCATGCTTTAAAACCAAAGAAACAACGAACCTGATCCAAATGTTGCAATTTCATTTACATAAAATTCCTGCCGGTTTCAAGTGCCACCACAGAAAGCCAATAAGTCAATCCCCACCATCATGACAATGCCATTCCAAGCCTGCTGCTGGGGGCTTACCACTGTAACCTTAGCTACTCAGGAAGCTGAGATATGAGGGTTGTTCTTCGAATGCAGCCATCGCAAGAAAAATATGTGAGACTCCTATCTGCAATGAACCACCAGAAAATATGAATTAGAGCTCTACCTTACAGGGTACAACACTAGTGGTAGAACAAAGCGGCAAAGGACATGCACCCAGGCCCTTATTTCAAGCCCCAGGACACACACACACACACACACACACACACACACACACACACACGCGCGCGCGCATTGGAAAGAGAAGTGGAGCACATGGGCATCAGAACATGCAGATGCATGTCCGGGAACAATCAGTGAAGGCCCAGCGCCTGTCCCTCTGGAATGCTTGGGAATTTCCTTTCTAGCCTCCAGCTTAGACAATTGAGACTCTATATGGAGTCTGCCTCAACCAGAATGAGTTCTTTCTTTGCTCTTCCACTGTCTCGAGGAGCTGGTGTCCAACTGCATTGGTGGGAACTTGCTGAAATCCCTGAGCTTGGGGGTGATTTCTATTCCAAAGGATCACTGGATTTTCAAGGCAGCTGATGTGCAGGGACTGCCAGATTTGGGCTTAAGCAGGTGACATTTGGAGACAGCCAGCCAAGCTGGGCCTGAGTGGTCAAGGAGCTATAGCTGGCTGTTTCCCATTGGGGGAGAAAGAGCTGCTGCAGTCCTCCTGGTCATTCCACTATCCACAGTGATCTAGCGACCTCTGCTGGCCATCTACAAAGCTTCAGGCGCTCTTGTTGGGTCCTGATAGTTTTCACAGTTTGTTTGGTTTTTGGTCCTGGGGCTGGACCTGAGGGTCTGAGCTCTCCTTGAGAATTTTTTCCTCAAGCCTACTGCGCTGCCAATTGAGCCTCAGCCCTCCTTCCAAGTTTTTGGTGGATCATTGGCGATTAAAATCTCATGGATTTTCCTGCCCTAGCTTGCTTCAAATGTGAATCCTCAGATCTCAGCCTCCTGAGTAGCAGGGATGGCAGGCGTGAGCCACTACCACCCTCTTCCAGCTGAATTCTGGCAGTAGATTTAAGTTAACTTGTAGGAATGTTGAGAAGACATTTCTTTTTAATGCTGATCTTAGGGCTTGATGCCGTCTTTGATATTTTGTTTGTATTCTTTGTTTTGTTTTATTTTATCCATTGTGGGCTTTTAACTCAAGGCCTGGGCACTGTCCTTCAGCGTTTAGTTTTCCAGCTAGTGCTCTACCGCTTTGAGCTACAGATCCACTTCTAGATTTCTGGTGGGTAAGCGGAGCTAAGACTCTCATTTTCTATCCTGCTCTGGTGACTTTGAACTACGATCCTCACATCTAAGCCTTCAAACAAGAAAGAAACTCATGGACTCTCCTGCCTGGGCTGGCCTCCAAACACAATCCTTAAACCTCAACTTCACAAGTAGCTAGGGTAACAGGCATGAGCAACTGGCATCCGGTTTTTATGCTTCTTAAATCAGTTCGTGTCACTTTCCTACGCTAACCTTCAAGAGCTTTTGCTTCAGAATAAAAGACAAAGACCCCACCATAGCTGAAGAGGCCCCACCTTGACTAGTGGTTCTCAAACCCATTTAGAGGGCTTGTTTGAAGCAGGGACCATGGGACCCTAACCCCAGAAAACAAGCACCCATATGAAGAATTTAATGGCTCAACAAACTTCAAGTGGGATAAACTCAGAAATCCGTGTGAAGACATAATCTAATTAAACTGTTAAAGACAGAGAATATTCAAAGTCACACACACAAGAGATCCTCGATGAGATTGTGACCAATTTCACATCAGAAAACTAGGTGGCCAACAGACAGCAAAGGTAGTAAATTCAAAGGGTGCATAGCAAATGCCAATCAATCAACCTTTCTCAAGGGAGAAAAACTGGGCACTGGTGTCACATGCCTAAAATGCTAGCTATGCAGGAGGCTGGGATCTGAGGATCTCAGTTCCAAGTCAGCCTCAGGAGATAAATTTAAGAGATTCTTGTCTCCCATTCAGCAGGAAAACCCCAGACATGTTGCTCCAGTTGGTGGCAGCGTGCCAGCCTTCAAAAAAAAGCCAAGTAAAAGGAAGAGACCCTGAGTTCAAGGCAGTACTAGCATAAATCAACCAATTTTAACTTGTGGCTCATGCCTGTAACTCCAGCTACTCAGGAGGCTGAGATGTGAGGATCCAGGTTCAAAGGCACACCTGGCAAGAAAGTCCATGAGACTCTTATTGTCAATTAACCACCAGAAGACCAGACATGGCACTGTGGCTCATGTGGTAGAGTGGTAGCTTTGAGCTGAAGTAGGAAATACTTGCAAATACTTTGAAATTCAAGCCGAACTGAAATTGAATTTCACATGTATTATTGTGTATTATAATCATATATTATATTATAATCATATTTCCCTTCTAAGATTTCTTATCAATAATTATCAGGAATCATGCAAGTGTAATAAGCACTAGAATTACAAACCAAGTATTCAGACCTAATAATTTTACTTTAAAAGATTACATGCCAATTTCAAAATAGCATAGATATTAAATGACATCATACATATAAACTTTCTAAGCCACGTTTTCAGGCTTTTCCGATTTTAAATACATCCCTGTGGGGAGTTTTGTAAATATCAAACAAATCATCACATTGCAGATTTTACCATCAGGTATCCAGTTTCCAGCAGGAAGGAACAGACAGATAGGCCTGTCCTACAGAATGCTTATGTACACATCTGAGTCCTTCGAGATCCATCAACTGCCTTGTGACAGCTTAATCTTTTTCTACCATGTATGCACTTGCCCCTGGGGCCTACCTCACCATGCATGGACTATCTAAGCTGCACCTTTGCCAGTTCACCCCTCAATCCCAAAGATAGGCACACAGGACAATCCTCAGTTTTCCTGTCCTTTCCTTTTGATCTCTGACTGAGAAGCCCGAAGCAGTTCTTTAACTGATACAAATTAATATTGAAATTTCTGACATTTAGCTTCAAATTAGTAAACAGGGCAGGGGAATAAATTTCAAATTCCCAATGCCTTGTCCTAAGTCAGATAACTTGATTACAGTGCAAACAACTTAACAAATAAGATACCAATAATTTGCAACTGCAAATTAAAGACATTTTTTGAATAAACTACAATTCCTCTTTAAAGCAATGCAAAAATCCTTTGAAATATTAGGTAGTACTGAAACCTGATGACAGTTTTGCAGATTGAACAGAAATTCAACCATTTTTACATCATACTGACAATTTCAATCTTGAATTTGTTCATACTCATACACACACTCACTTACATTTGCACAAAAGATCCTAAAGCGAGCAAATTAAATATGGGCCATACATTTTCCAGTGGCATTTTTTTTTTGCCAATCTTGCAAATCACCAAGATTTAAGAGAAAACCTATTAAACAAATGACTTTGGCATTCTAAGGCCTTATTTACCAGGGCTGGCTTCTGTAGCAAGTCATTTTACCACCCCAAATAATTTTTGATTGAAGAAGGCTGGGTGCCGCTCCCCGCAAGTACTTGACTTGAGTCCATAGGTCAATTTTGACAAGAGCATGTTGAATTATCACTTTACCTTTGAATACCTTCATCTGGGGAAAGAAGGTGCGTATCTGATCTCTTAGCCGACCAGGTGTCCTGCCTGAGTTTTGACAATTTAAGCCAGGAGTACTTTACAATTTCAATTTATTCTGAGACAGAGATTTTCGAACATTTGTAATCAGGCCCTAAGCGGCATGTACCCTTAAAACGGCCCCATAATAGAAGGGCCTTCCTGGTCCATTGACATGAATAAAAGCACAATTATCAATCATTACTGAGTTGGTATTTTATCCCCCTGTAATTCAGTGGAAATAAAGGCTCCCAGACTTTCCTGCCAGGCTGGCTTCAAACTGCTCAGTCTGTTGAGTACTTAGGATTACAGACCTGAGCCACCAGCACCTGGCTCATCATGTTCTTAACCATTAAAGATAAAATTAGAACAGAAACCCAACAGACAAAACAATTATTTTTAAATAATGAACACAAAGAGAATCTCTTGTTGCAGATTATCTGAGTGAGATACAGTTTAAATTTTCCTTGCAGAGCATTTTTTGCTATTTAAAAAAAAATTGTTCCAGTTCCAGGGCTTACACTCAGGGCCTCAAGCTCTCACTTGGCTTTTTTTGTGCATGGCTGGCCTTCTATTACTTGAACTATACATTCAGTCTAGCATTTTGCAGCTGGTTAATTAGAAAGTCTCATGGACTTTTCTATATAAGCCAGCTTTGAACTGTGATTCTCAGATCTTAGTTTTCTGAGTACCTACGTTTAAAGGTGTGAACCACCAACACACAGCCCTTTTGGTTTCTTTAGCAATTCTAGGGTTTGAACTAGGGTATTCTTCTTACTAGGTAGGCACTCCACTTCAAACTATGACAACAGACCTTCCTTACAGAACTGCATTATGCTTTTCATAGTTTGCTGTTTAATGTTTTTAATGCAGTTTCTTAAGTAATGAAAGTAGACCAAGATGGTTATTGAAGTATGGCTACCACCCACATATTAAGGGAATTTTTCTGACATCTACCTAACCACGTTACCCCCAATCCTAACGGCCACTGTTCCCACCATCCCTGCCATCCGATGGCTCCCGGGCCCCTGCTGTGGGTGGAACAGTGGCCACTCTCCCTAGACAAAGTAGAAAAATTAAGAGAAATATTAGTAGAGCAGTTGACCTTAGGACATATCAGACCTTCGTTAAGTCCATGGAACAGCCCAGTTTTGTTATACAAAAGGCTACAGGCAAATGGAGAATGTTAAAGGACCTGAGAAAAATTAATGAACAGATGCTTCCACAGGCAGCCCTGCCGTGGATCCCCTCCATTCCTCGGGATCTCTTATTGTAATAGACATCAATCACTGTTTCTTTTTCATTCCCCTTGACGCTCAGGACTGTGAGAAGTTTGCCTTCTCCGTCCCCTTGGTTAACTACCAGGGGCCAGACCAAAGATATGAGTGGGTGGTACTACCTCAGGGCATGGCTAACAGCCCAGCCTTCTGCCAACATTATGTGTCACAGGTCCTACAACCACTTCAGAGCCAGTCAGATATTACCTTATATGTTTATATGGATGATATTATAATTGGGGAGGCAGACGCCCGACGATTGGACGCCGCCCATAGGAAGCTCGGATGCTTCTACATAAGGGAGGATTGCACATATCTAAAGACAAGGTTCAGACCTTACCTCCCTTTAAGATTTAGGAAGCAGACCTTAGACTAGACTCTGTTTTCCCCCTTAAGCCCCAATACCCTTTCAGTCATCCTATACCTTGATAGAGTTGCAAAAGCTTTTGGGTGAGGTTAATTGGCTAAGGTCTGGGCTTTACCTGCCTACAGAAGACTTGCTTCTGCTCTTTGACTCCTTAAAGGATAAAGCCCCCACTGATATTGTTACAATAACTCCATCACTTCAAGTGGGATTTCAAAAAATTCAGACGGCCTTCAATATGGCACAGTTGGCTCGTTATAAGCCCGAATGCCCCCTTTGTGTCTGGATCATCCCCGGCTCAGAGCTTTCCTCAGCTGCCATTACTCAGGTGGGCGGGCCTCTCCTATGGGCACATGCATCGGTAGGAGAGGCTCCCAGGGTGTACTCTCAGCTAGACCAGCTAGCTGACCTGGTAATTAAGGGCATGTATACTTCCTTGAGACATTATGGGCAGGATCCTGATGTGCTAATTGTTCCCTATCAGCTGTCAGATTTTAAGTGGGTTTGAAGAAACCATAACCGAGTGTCTAGTGCCTTAGAGGGCTTCATGGGGAAGCTGGACTGCCATTATGGCATGTCAAGATGGGTGACCTCATTTTCGGGGTTACAGTGGACTCCCCCCATACGTTTTTCCACCAAATCCCTTATTACAGCCATGAATGTTTGTTCTCCCCAGGAATAAAGAAAAAGTCCGAGATGGATCTCTTCCTGCTCCTCCCTGGAACCACGGGAGGCCTGTCTGCGTATGTCAGTGGTGGACGACAGCGGCGACAGCCAGCCTCCGTGTTCCTTCCAGTGCCCGGCACTGCCTGCTGCTTGTTTCTTGCACTGTACCTCAGTGTCTTTTGTGGTGCAATATTTCTCTGTTGCAATATCGCCTACAGCTCTGCCCAAGAACTGGAACGGATCACTAGCACCTTGGCTGCCGTGGACCTCCAGAACCACCAGGGCCTGGACCTGCTTCGACCTCACCATCAGAGATGGGGAATGGTGGCGCCGGCCCAACTCAACCAGCGGGGGGATGGACTAATCTCCAACCTTCCCTGGACTGAGCCAGATGGGTGGCTCCCCTACCCTCTCCCTCTCGTGGGAGAGACCCCCATGACCTGTCTTTGCATTTGCCTCTGTGCTTATATAGCCTCTGTATTTACACCTGACCATGCTAGTGCAAATAGGCTTCCCCTAGTTCTTAAGCAATGAGCCAGAGCTATCCAGTCAACGGTGGTCTGGCAGCATTATGCTGCTTTTAGCCATTTGGGAACCCTCTGAAATTGGTCATGGCCCCTTCCAGGATGTGCAGCCTACCAGAGTACACAGGCGTGAGGCAGAAATAGCAGGGCCTCCTCTTGAGCACAGACCCCTCTCCTCCCCCCTTGTTCCTTGCTGGGGCTGGCAAGCCTCATAGGCAGGGTGGCCCGACGAGCTAGGATGGCCAGCCAATGACAGGTAAGATCCTTCAGGGGGGACGACCTAAGACAGGCACATTCTCGAGTAGGACATCAACCAGCTTATTAAACAGAAAAGGGGGAGATGTGGGGCGCACCGCCTGGCCCCGACTGTGCACGCCCTGGAGGTGTGTGACTGTTGCACCGCCTCCGGGGAGAGGGATCCTGGCTAACCCCGCCTGCCTTTGGGGTCCGGAACTGGAAGGCAGCTCTAGGCGGTAACCTGGGGGCGGTCCTGCTGGTAGTGACGTAGACTCAGGCCGCCCCTTAGGGAGGTCCCATGGCCTTCCACCCTTGACAGACAGCTCCGACCACCAATCGTAGCCCCTGACTAGGTACGATACACCCCTCCTCTTCCTGCTGCCATTGCCCATACTTAAGAGGGGGTTCGCGCCAATAAACAGAGAGCGGTCTTGAACTCTGCCCAAGTCGACTGACCGTCTAACTGTGGCATAAAGGTTGGGTTGGGCTGTGTGCAGGCGACTTGCCGCTTGTTACCTATTCTGGGTTCACCCTCAGCGGGGCGGGGCGCGCCTCCTTGCCTCTCCCACTGGTCAGGAGAGCGCCCAGTGTGCAGGGCCCCCTGCATCCGTCCATCCATCTGTCTATGTGTCTGTCTCCCTGTCCATCTGTCTGTCCATCTCTTTTGCGTCTGTCTCCCTGTCTGTCTCTATGTTTGTCTGTCGCTCTCTCATCTGTCTGTCCGTCTGTCTGTGTGTCTGCACCTCTCTCCGTCTGTGTGTCCGCCCGTCCCTCCTTTTCCGTCTCCCAATCCACATGTCCGTCCCTCTGTCTGCCCCTCCGTTCCTCCGACTGCACTGTGTCTCTCTGTCTGGGAGACGTACCCAGCACCACCCAAGGAGGATTCAGCACCCAGCACCACCACCCAAGGGGGACTCAGCACTCAATACCACCACCCAGGAGGAATCAGCACACAGCACCACCACCAAAGGAGGACTCAGGTCTGTCTGTCTGTGCATGGCGCCCGCACCACCGAGGCCCCATGGCCTGACCTCACCGAGCCGCTGCCTTGGTTTCCCCAAGACGCCCAGGAGCCAGGAAACCCCCAGGAGAAGCGAGAAAGGGGAAGCGGCATCCACTCCCCGCCCAGAGCCCAGAAACGTCAGGGCCCAGCCGCCCTAAGCTCCCCAGGACACCCACCCGGTGGTCCACACCTGACAGCCCAACCGCCCGGAACCGAGACAGGCACCCCGGCCTCCCCACACCCGACCCGATGTGCCAATGGCCTGCAGTGAAAGTGAAAGCCCCAGGGGCCACCAGGGAGGGGAAGGAGGGGGAAGGAGAGAGGGATGAAATCAAGGACCCATTCCCCACCCACCCAACACCCACCCATCCACCCACCCACCCAATTATCCACCCACACAACCATCTACCCACCCATCTACCTACCCAACTACCATCCACCCACCCATTCACCCACCCACCCACCCATCCATCCAACCATCCACCCACCAACCCACCTATCCACCCACCCACCCACCCACCAATCCACCCACCCACCCACCCATCCATCCACCCAATCATCCCCCCCACACACCCACCCACCCATCCCCATTGCTCTCTCCACAGTGCTCTCCGGGTCCAGGCCTCCTGCCCTGATCCTCCCCTGGTCTGCAGCCTCCATCTTCCTCCCCCTCCTCCTCCTCCTCCTCCTCGTCCTCATGGCTGAATCTCATGGGGTAACTCACCTCCTTTCTGGTTCCTCCATCAGCCCAAGGAAGGATTCGAACTCAGTACCCTTGTATGGGTGATCCTGACTTCTCACCTTTGTTCCTCGTGACACCTCCAACCCACCCAGAGACACCCACGCCATCTTCTGGAAGGTTCCCCGCGCCCTCCTGACCCGAGACCCCATCCCCATCCTCGGGCCCTGCAACCCCTGACCCCGGACCTGACCTGGGCCTGACCTTTGAATCCAGGAGCCACAGGCTAAGCTGGTGCTGTGTGGGCACCACCACAGAGGCTCAGTGCATCGTTGTGAACCCGGACAAGGGGTCGGTCACACTGCTGGACAGTTGGGGAAATCAAGGCACGACGGAGACACCAGGCCCAACCCTGGGAGGCCAATGGTGGGGGCTGTGGGGTAAACTGAGGCAGGGAAGGGCTGGCCCATATTCCCTGGGGTTCCGGGGGGTAAGTTGAGGCACGGATGGACGAATGGAGCTACCAGGTGTTCCGGTATATGTCGAGGCCCCGACCCCCCCGCTCCCAAGGTCCCCGTCGGACAATGTAGCTGCGACTTCTGGGATCTCCTGTGGTACCAAGGAGTTGAGTTTGAGGTTACGCACACTGTGGCCGGGAGGCCCCTGACCCAAGGCCTGAGGTTCACCAACCCGGGTGAGGCCTTCAGGTTCCGGGTGGGGGGTGGGGATCGAGGGTCAGGGGTCATGGGTCATGGGTTGAAGGATCAGAGGTCATTGGGTTGAAAGTTTAGGGGTCATGGGTTTGAACTGGTCAGGGGTCATGGGGTTGAAGGGTCAGGGATCGTGGGGTTGAAGGTTCAGGGGTAACCCTCCCCCCCAGGCCCTCCACCCTCAACACCCCCCCCCGCCATGTCGTTTCCCCAGGCCTTGTGTGTTATGTCTTCGAGGCCCGGGCCCTGAACTGCTCGTGGGCACTGGGGCCGCAGGCACTGCGGGGGACACAGTATTCCTTCAGGATCCGGGACTCCAGGTTCGGCCCCCGCTGCTGGTTTCAATGCCCCCCCCCTGCACCATTGTTGGTTTCTAATGCCTTCCTCCAGGCCATCGTCGGTTTCTAATGTCCCCTGCTCACCCCGCCATTGTCAGTTTCTAATGCCCCTCTTTGGCAATGTAGGTTTGTAATGCCACCTCTGTTGGCCATTGTCTTTTTCTAACGCCGCCCTTCTGCTACTGTCATTTTCTGACCCCCCCTTTCCAGGCCATTGTCAGTTTCTAAGGCCCCCTCCAGCCCATTGTCGGTTTCTAATGTCCCCCCCTTCGGCCATTGTGAGTTTCTAATGCCCCACCACTCCCTAGGACCGGCCTGTACCATGAGTGCTGGCCGACATTTGCCAGTCCGGCCTCCAGGTGGGCTGCATCCTCCCCGATCTTGTGGGCCTATGGGCCCAGACCTACGCCCTGGTCACCGGCTCGAGCCCCGCTGGCCCCGTCCACTTCCTGGACGCCTGGCTCTATGCCCGTGAAATTGGTGAGGGTGGTTTCCAGTACCCCCTGGACCACCCAGGGCGGTTTCAAGTATCCCAGAGACCACCGAGGTCAGTTTAAAGTGTCCCCAAGACCATCGAGGGCGGATTTGTGTCCTCGAGACCACCAAGAGTGGTTTCAAGTATCCCCACGAGCACTTTGTTGCATGCAGGGCAGTGTCAGGTATCCCCAAGACCACCTAGGGCGATTTCGAGGGTTCCCCATGACCCCCAAAAGCAGCTTCAAGTTTTCCCAGGACCATCCAGGGCGGTTTTAAGTGTCCCCGAGACCGCTGAGGGCGGTTTCAAGTGTCCCCACGAGCACCTTGGTGGATGGAGGGCGGTTTCCACTGTCCCCATGAGCATCCATGGCAGTTTTGAGTGTCCCCTAAGACCCACAAGGGCAGTTTCAAGTATCCCTGGCACCACCGAGGGCGGTTTCGAGCCCCCCCATCCCACCCGGTGTCCCTCCATTCATCTGTGGCAGTTTTCAGAACACTTTGACCCCCTGCGAAACGTGAGCATTGCCTGCGGCCCCCGGGGCTGGCAGGTATGGTGGGCGCCACACAGGACCTGGAGGCAGTGGAGCAAGCATGACTTCCAGTACCAGCTGGCCCTGTGCATGTGAGTACTCAGTGCAACACCCGGGAGTACTCGGTCCAGCACTGGCGGGGAGTATTTAGTCCAGCATGAGTCGGGAGGGGTTGGGGTTCCGGATTGGTGTGGGTTGGGAGTACTCAGTCCAGCACCGGGGAGGGATGGGAGTACTCAGTCCAGCACCGGGGAGGGATGGGAGTACTCAGTGCAGCACCCAGGAGTACTCAGTCCAGCACTGGCGGGTAGTACTCGGTCCAGCATGGGTTGGGAGGGGGTGGGGTTCCGGATTGGTGTGGGTTGGGAGTACTCAGTCCAGCACCGGGGAGGGATGGGAGTACTCAGTCCAGCACCAGGGAGTACTGGTTGTAGCACCTTGAACTACTCAGTCCAGTATTGGTTGGGAGAGGTGGGTTTCAGGATTAGTGTGAAATGGGAGTACTCAGCCCAGCACTGGTGAATACTCTGCACAGCACCTGGGAGTACTAAGCACAGCACCCAGAAGTACACGGTCCAGCACCCTGCCCCGCAGTCAGTGCTGACTGAGGCCTGTGCTCTGTTCTTTTAGCATGGCGCCCAGCTGGTCTCCCAGGTCTCCCCGGTGAGAGCTCCTCTCCCCCCTCCCGCTGTGCCCAGGGGCCTGGACCTCGAGACCCCGCCTGGAACCGCCCCGAGCCTCAGTTTACCCCTGCCCCATGGCGAGTCTCCGCCCACATTGAGGTCTTGAGAAGCTCAGGCAACACCTACGCCCTGTGCATCTGGGCCGGGGACGCCCGCACTCTGACCTAGGGCTCCTGGAGCAACACGGTGGAGTTTGGGGAGCAGAGGGCGGTTTCAATTGTCTGCAGGGAGGTTTCAAGTGTCCCCAGGAGTAGAGGTTCTGGGTGGGGGGTGGTTTCAAGTGTCCCCAGTACCATTTTGGGCCTGTGGGTGGATGGAGGGTGGTTTCAAGTGTCCCCAGGGGGAAGGGGTCTGGGGCGGTTCGTTTCAAGTGTCTCCAGGGTGGGGAGGGGTCTGTGGGGAGCGGTTTCAAGTATCCCCAGGGTGGTTTCAAGTGTCCTGAGGGTGGTTTCTAGTATCCCAATGGGGAGGGGCTCTTGGGGGGGTGGTTTCAAGTGTAACCAGGACCAACTTGGGCCTGTGGGTGGATGGAGGGCGGTATCAAGTGTCCCTGGGGTGGAGTGGTTCTGTAGGGGGCGGTTTGAAGCGTCCCCAAGGCAACCCTGGGCCTGTGGGTGGATGGAGGGCGGTTTCAAGTGTCCCCAAGGGGAGGGGGTCTGGGTGAGGGTCGGTTACAAGTGTCCCAGGATGGGGGCAGTTCTTTAGGGGGTGGTTTCAAGTGTCTCCAAGGCAACCCTCGGCTTGTGCATCGATGGAGGGCAGTTTCCAGTGTCCCCACGAAAACCTTGGGCCTGTGAGTGGATGTAGGGCAGTTTTGAGTGTCCCCACGGCGGTTTCAAGTGTCCCCGGGGGAATGGGGATCTAGGTGGGGGGGTGTTTTCAAGTGTCCTCAAGACCATTCTGGGCCTGTGGGTGGATAGGTGGCGATTTCAAGTGTCCTCAGAGGCCTCACATGGGGGGGAGCCTTTGCAGGTGGAGTCGTGTAGGGAGGGGTGGGGCAAGGAGCTGAAGGTCACGTGTCCCTCCCTCCCCACTTCATGTGACCCCTCCCCCTCCCATCCCTTCCTCCCCGCGTGTGTGCACACCCACACGGTTGGAGGTTTCAAGGGTCCCCGCCGGGCCAGCCATGCTGCACCTGCTGCTTCGGCAGCACTGGGGTCGCTGGGCCTGGGCTGGGGTTGTAGGAGGTGAGCAGGGATCCGAACCCGGGGCCCCCAGGGTTGGGGGGGCAGAACGCATCGCATTGTGGGCCATGCGGGAGGCCGGGATTCGAGCCCACATCCACCTGTCCGTCCGTCTGCCCTGCAGGCTCCTGCCGTGTCAGCGACAATGTGACTGGTGGCAGCGACCAGGTGAGGATGGACGGACGGACGGAGGGAGGGACAGAGGGACACGGGGGGCTGGGGGATTGGGGGATGACAGACGGCGATGGGAATCGAGACATGGACGGACAGACAGAGAGACAGGGAGATGGACGGACAGATGAACAGACAGACAGACAGACTGGGAGACAGATGGACAGACCAGGAGACAAACAGGCATGGACAAGACACAGGCAGACAGATGGACAGACAGACATGGAGACAGACAGACAGGGAGACGGACAGACAGACACACAGCAGACAGATGGACGGACGGACAGACAGGGACACAGATGAGCAGGACAGACAGACAGGCGGACAGGGAGACAGACAGGCAGAAGACAGGAGACAGATGACAAGCAGACACAGATGGACGGATGGACAGATGGACATCATGGAGTCAGACAGACAAGAGAGGGAGACGGACAGACAGATGAGCACACAGTGAGAAACACAAGGAGACAGACAGTCACGGAAAGATGGACCTGGAGACAGACCGACAAACAGACTGAGCAGATGGTCAGACAGACAGACGGAGAAACAGGGAGACAGAGGGACGGATGGACGGACAGATGGACAGATGAGCTGACGGGCAGACATACCTGGAGACAGACGGACAGATGCACAAATGGATGGACGGACAGACACACAGGGAGACAGACGGACAAAGAGATGGACGGACGTCCACACAGACAGAGGGACAGCCATGCGCCTCCCCGTCCTCCGCTGGGAGGAGGAGGAGGAGGAGGAGGAGGTGGAGCCATGGCCCGTGGTGGAGCTGAGCCTGCAGCCTGGGCCCTGTTCATGGCATCCGCCGGGGTCACCCCAGCCCCTCCCCCCCACACGCACGCATGTACCCAGGGTGCTGGGTACTCAGTCCTCCTGTGTGGGTGCTTGGTGCTCAGTCCTCCCCCGGCATCTCCCCACAAGGTGCTGGGTGCTCAGTCCCCCCGATGTCTCCACACAAGGTGCTGGGTGCTCAGTCCTCCTGTGTTAGTGCTGGGTGCTCAGTCCTCCCCTGGTGCCTCCATATGGGGTGCCACGTGCTCAGTCCCCTGTATGGGTGCTGGGTACTCAGTCCTCCTGTGTGGGTGCTGGCTGTTCAGTCCTCCCCCTGTGTCTGCATACAAGGTGCTGGGTGCTCAGTCCTCCCGTGCCTCCACACAAAGTGCTGGGTGCTCAATCTTCTCATGTGGGTGCTGGGCAGTTAGTCCTGTGTCCCACATGAGGGGCTGGGTGCTCAGTCCTACTCCTGTGAATCCACAGGACGCGCTGGGTGCTCAGTTCTCCTCCCGTTCCTCCACACGAGGTGCTGGGTGCTCAGTCCTCCTGTGTGGGTGCTAGGCGCTCAGTCCTCCTCCCGTGCCTCCGTGAGGGGTGCTGGGTGCTTGGTCGCTCTCTGGGGCCGCAGGGCCTGGCTCACTGTCTGTCACTCTGGCTGCCCACAGGGGAAGGGAGAGACGGACAGACAGGTGGACACAGAGACAGGGAGGGAGACAGACAGACAGGAACAGGCACAGACACAGACGGACAGACAGACAGACGGGGTGACACAGACTGAGACAGACAGACAGACGGACGGTTAGACCGGGTGTTGGACAGTCAGGCAGCTAGAGAGACACAGACAGATGGACAGGGAGATAGACAGACAGGGAGACAGACAGACAGACAGACAGGGAGACAGACGGATGGACGGACAGATGGACAGACAGAAAGACAGACAGGGAGACGGATAAATGGACAGACAAACAGACATAGATGGACGGATGGACAGGGAGACTGACAGACGGACAGATGGACAGACAGATGGACGAACAGAAAGACAGACGGAAAGACAGAGACACAGATGGATGAACAGGGAAGACAGACGGACAAATAGGGAGACAGGGAGAGAGACAGATGGACAGACAGACGGACAGACAGGTAGACGGACAGACAGACGGACAGACAGGCAGTGAGACAGACAGACACAGAGACAGACGGACGGCAGACAGATCGACGGATGGACAGACAGACGGACAGATGGACGAACAGGGAGACAGAGAGTCAGACATACAGATGGATGGACTGACAGATGGAGACAGACAGCTGGGGCGGACAGATGGACAGACAGATGGATTGACAGACAGACATACAGGGAGAGACAGGCGGACAGACAGATGGGCAGACGGACGGACAGACAGACAAGGAGACAGACAGATGGACGGACAGACAAGGACCAATGAACTTAGATGGATGGACGCACAGAGCGACAGGCGCACAGGGTCCTAGGCCTGGGGACAGACATACGGACGGACGGATGGGCAGGGAAAACAAGGCAGAGAGACAGACGGGTGGACACAGGGACAACAGAGAGAGAGCCGGACAGACGGACACACGGACAGGCAAGGGGCCTAGGGGAGGCCGGGGAGGATGGGGACTGGGGCTCGAATCCCGGCCCAGCACCCAGCCACCTGGCACCCAGCTACTCAGCACCCAGTACCCATGAACTCAGCAGCCAGCACCCAGCTCCTCAGCACCCAGCCACCCAGCACTCATTACCCAGCCTCCCAGGTTCTCATCCCTCAGCACCCAGGTACTCAGCACCCACCTACTCAGCACCCAGTACTGAGCACCCAGGTGTTCAACCCTCAGTGCCCTCAGCACCCAGCGAACCAGTACCCAGCACCTAGCCACCCAGCAACCAGCTACCCAGCAACGAGCCACCCACCCAGCTACCCAGCCACCAAGTACCCAGCCACCCAGCACATAACCACCCAGCACCCAGTACCAACATCCAGCCAATCAGCATCCACTACTCAGCTACTCAGCACCTAGCCACCCAGTACCCAGCATCCCAGCTAGCCAATACCCAGCTACCCAGTACCCAGCACCCAGCAACCCAGCACCCAGCTACTCAGCACCCAGAACCCAGCATTCAGCATGCAGCTACTCAGCACCTAGCACCCATTACCCATCATGCAACTACTAAGCACCCAACCAGTACCCAGCACCCAGTGACTCAGTACCTAGCCACCCAGCACCCAGTACCCAGCACCCAGCTATTCAGCACCCAGGTACCCAGCACCAAGTACCCAGCAACCCAGCACTCAGCTACTCAGCACCCTGTATCCAGTTATTTGGACCTCAGCATCCAGCTAGTCAGCACCCAGCCACCCAGCTACTCACAACCCAGTACCCAGGACCCAGGCGCCAACCACCCAGCACCTAGTAACTAGTACCCAGCCAATGAGCGTCCAGTACCCTCCTACTCAGCACCCAGCCACCCAGCTACCCAGCTACCCAGCACCTAATCCAGCACCTAGTACCCAGCCACCCAGCACCCAGCACCCAGGACATAACCAATCAGCACCCATCACCCAGTACCCAGAACCCAGCCAACCAGCCCCAAGCACCCAGCTACTCAGCACCCAGACACCCAGCCCCCAGTACCCAGCTACTGAGCACCCAGTTCCCCGCACCCTGCTACTCAGACCCCAGACACCTGGTACCTAGCACCCATCACCCATCTAACCAGTACACAGCACCCAACTACTCAGACCACAGCATCCAGCTACTCAACATCCAGCTACCAAGCACCCAGTCACCCAGCACCCAACCACCCAGCACCCAGTACCTAGCAGCCAGACACCCAGTAACCAGCCCCTAGCAACCCAGCACCCAGTACACAGCACCCACCTACATAGTATCTAGCACTCAGCACCCAGCACCCCCAGCTTGCAAATTGCACACCCGTGTATCATTTTACCCTGTTTTGACTCCACTGCCTCCCTCCCGCCTGTCCGCTCTGCCCCACCCGGCCCCCCATCCATCGCCCGTCCTGCCCTGGCCTGAGCCTTCCAGTGCCCCAAGCAGAAACAACAGGAAACCGCCAGGGCGGGGCGGGGCTGGCCAAGGAAAGCAAAGATTTATCATTTCAAATTCACATCTGAGTAGTTCATTAAGAATGGGTAGCCATTTGACAGGCAGACACCAATGGGGAAGATTCCAGGAAGAAGAGACAGAGACAGGAAAGCAGGAAGAGAACAACTCTCTAAAAACCAGGAATTCCTGCTGCTGAATGCCATAAGCATTGTGAAAATTAAAAAGAAGCTGGGGTCAATTTGGGCTCCTTCCATAAGGCAGTGGAGAAGAGGTATTTAAGCATAAGACATACATTTTAGAAGTGTCCCAATGTACAGGGTGCTGGTGGCTCATGCCTGTCTGTCATCCTAGCTACTCAGAAGGCTGACCTTTGAGGATCATGGTTGAATGCCAGTGAAGACAAGAATGTCTGTTAAAGAGTCTCATCTCCAATTAACTACAAAAAATACAAAAACAAAAACCTGGAAGAGGCACTGTGGCTCAAAGAGACAGAGGACTAGCCTTGAAAAGAAAGGAAGAAGGGCTGGGAATATGGCCTAGTGGTAGAGTTCTTGCCTTGTATACATGAAGCCATGGGTTCAATTCCTCACCACCACATATAGCAAAAAGCAAGAAGTGGAGCAGTGGCTCAAGTGGTAGTGTACTAGCCTTGAGCAAAACAAAAACAAAAGCCTGGGACAGTGCTCAGGACCTGAGTCCAGGACTGGCAATGAAGGAAGGAAGGAAGGAAGGAAGGAAGGAAGGAAGGAAGGAAGGAAGGAAGGAAGGAAGGAAGGAAGGGAGAAAAGAAAGAGAGGAAGAGAGAAAGAGAGAAAGGAAGAAAGTCAGTGAACTCAGGGTCAGCACCTGCGTTCATGCCCCACAAACAATAACAACAACAAAGAATCCACAAAATGCTAGTTTTCCAATAAAAGATTAAAAATTTGTTAGAAATATGTTGCTAACTTATTAAAAAAAGACCCTAACATTTCAATTTTTAAATTTAGCTCAAATGAGCAAAGCATCAGGCAGAACTTCATATGGACCTATTTAAAAGGATCACATTGGCACGGAACTACATTGAGCTCCTACATCATCATCAGTATAGAGAAAATGAGTCTAACCTTACATTTCTTGTTTTTCAGAAAATGGAAAATGCTGAACTGTCAAGATGATCTCCTCTCATATAATTATTACTTCTAAACAGGCATAATTAGTTGGTTGAGAGCAATCATGATAGACCTAGTAGTTTTCAATGTTATCAAAAGTTCTAAAGGCCATCTTTGATCAGGAATCTTATTTTAGAATAATCCTCACAGCTACCATGTGCCAGCAAAAAACTCAGCCTTATAATTAGAAAGACACCATCACCTCCACTTGGAGTAGCCAGCAGCCTCTCAATGTGTTTTCCTTTTTTTAAAAAAAAATATAATTACTTATTTATTGTCAAAGTGATATACAGAGGGGTCACAGATCCATACATTAAGCCATGTTTTCTTATACGCAAATTATGATTTCAATACATACCCGATCTAATATTCAGGATGTTTTAGGAATGAGATAATTAATGTAAGATCAATTACCAACAATTTTTAGAAAGTCGAGCTGTATGAAAGCTCACACCTCATTGTTGGATCCTCAGAATTCATAGCATCTAGGACCATGCAACTCATTGTGTTTTACATCACACTTCTTCATATACATATGGGACCATAATATTATATTTCATTGTCCTTTCAAGGGTTCTACTCATTTATTTTTTTAAAGAAAATCTCAATACCAAAATGTGCACTCTAGTTCTCTAATAATTCTCTAAGAATAATGTAGTTTGCTGCATACAAACTACTGTGATCATGTAGTTCTAAGCCATGTACGTTGAACATAACAAAACATGTTAAAATTAAAACACATGATTTAGCCAGGCACCTGGGGCTCATACAGGTAAACCTGGTTACTAAGCAAGCTGAGATGCAGAGGGTCAGGGTTCAAAGCCAGCCCATTCAGTAAAGTCCAAAAGACTCCATCTCCAATTATCCAGTGAAATGCTGGGCTAGATGTGTAAGTGGCAGAATACCAGCTGAGTGGGCATACATGCCAGGATGAAGCCTTGAATTCAAACCTTGTTACTACAGGTGGTGGGAGAGGAGAGGAGAGAAAAGGGGAGGACAGGGGAGAGGAGGGGAGGGGAGGAGAGGAGAAGGGAGGGGAGGACAGGAGAGGAGAGGAGAGGAGAGAAGAGAGAGCACAATACATGGTTTAATAAGGTTCTAATAGTTCAATACCTATTTTTGTAGCTTTATACTGGTTTACAGAAGGAAAAGGCTTTTTACAAGTGAATGAACAATTATGGAAAGCAAATTGCTGTCTTCCACATAATAAACACATAAACAATCTTCCAAGTAATGTTTTACATCTACATAACTGATTAACTAGAAAATATGCCAAAATACTTGAATTAGGAAAAGTAGTCCATCACTTAAAATATTGTAATTTATCTTTACAATCAGTTTGTAAAAACAACAACAACAAAAACAAAAAGTAGCTGCTAAGTGCCAGTGGCTCTCACCTGTAATCCTAACTTCTCAGAAGCATATGAGCTGAGACTCACAGCTCAAATCCATCCAGGCAGGAAAGTCTATGAGACTCATCTCCAAATAACTACCAAAAAAAGCTGGAAGTGGACCTGTGGTTCAAATGGTAGTCTGCTAGCCTTCAGCAAAAGGACAGCACCCAAGCCCTGAGTTCAAGCCTCAGGACTGGCATAATGAACAATCATAAATAGACCCAAGATATTCGACTGGCAATGTGGCTTAGCGGCAGAGTGCTCGCCTAGCATGCATGAAGCCCTGCGTTCCATTCCTCCTCACCACATAAACAGAAAAGGCTGGAAGTAGTGCTGTGGCTCAAATAGTAGAGTGCTAGCCTTGAACAAAAGCAGCTCAGGGACAATGCTCAAGCCCTGAGTTCAAGACTCAGAACTGGCAAAATAAAGACAACATTAAATTAAGTATATAACCCTCCTGGTAATACTAATGAGGAATCATATTTTATATATAATCAGAAAATAATTACTAAATAAATTAAATTAGCATAATGAATATTTAAGTGGGTCAAGAACCTAAATGCTTACATACAGTACTTAGAAATTTTCTAAGCACTATCTGCTGTGTATCTGTTTTATAATACTGTACAGTAATATGGTAATACTATCATGATATTATAGCTGATTAATATACTCTATGAAGTTTTTAGTAAGTGCCACCACAGTAACAGCAGCTAACTGAATATTACCACAAGTAATTGAGACCATGAGTGACAGGTGGTTGAACTTCTCTTTGTGTTTAAAAAACAAAATGAGTTTTCACACAAAAGGAGAAGGGACGGATTCACGGGAGGGGCCCAGAGAAGGTGATATCTACCAACTTTTTCGAAGTGACTATGTAAGGAATTAAAAACATAGTCCTCTACTTTGAGAATTGTACTCAAGTGAAAAGTCCCTTCTGGTGGGCACCCATCTTGAAAGTGAGCCACTCAGAAGAGCAGAGAGTCACCCACTTTCCTTTCTTGATCTCTACACTACTATTGTGAGTAACTTCCTACCAGTGGGCTAAAGTCAAGTCCACGGGAGTGGAAGGGACGTTGCCCATGCCTATCAGTCTCGTCAGTTGTTCAGTCCACAAAATAACAAGAGGTAAAACAATTCCAATAAAACAGAAGAAACAATACACACAGGCCTGATATTTAAAAGACTTACAAAATGGAGATCTCCTAAGCTGATCCTCTGGCTCCTGTGAAGAAGCAAAAGTAGCAGACCCAGGATCAAGGTGGGCAGGTTGAGCCTCCATTAGGAGGCCCTCCTGGTCAGTTCCCGCCAAAAAGAGAACTGACTTGCACCGTACAAGAAAGGCGAGGTTGAACGATCGCGATGGGCACCCCACCACCCTGGGACCAAGGAGAAGGAAGAAGAGGCAAGGGATTTTGGGGCACAGGCCTGCCCCGCTCTCTGCTTGCAGCTCCATGCTTCTTGGTGTAGACCTGAGCGGTAATGAATGCCTTCCCAGGTTGGGGCACTACTGGGGCCTAATCCTGTGGTCCTGTTGCATTCCCACTTCTCCCTTGATTTCTTTCTCCCAAAGTTTGTTGCTACCCAGGTCACCCAAGCTGCATGGTTGAGGGAATGGGATACTGGTGAAGACAGCAGCGGGAGGCACAAGTGCCAATGGACTGGCCAGTAAGCAGCGCTGGGCTCCTTAGCCATGCCCACCACCAGAATATCACCCTTGACTTGAGCAAGTAGGAAACAGTCCTCGGAAACACTTTAGCACCTTCCAAGCCAATGTGTACTGGGTGGGCCCACATATGCATATGTGTGCCCGTGCTTGCTAACATGCGTGTGTGTTTGTTCCTGATGCTGTACATGGGTGTGCTTACTAAGCCGAAGTCTGCGTATGTGTAAATAGGTATGTGGATGTAGATCCAGGAGGACCCGGCACAGTGTGTTATGAGTGAGCATGTGGAGGTGGCGGGAAGGGAGACAGAGAAAGAGAGAGAGGGAGTCATCTCGCCTATGAGGAATTCTTTGTTCATGTGCGGTTGTATGAGTGTGTCATGTATGAGGTTGGACATAGGGAGTTCCAATTGTGTGCATGTTTACTTGCTTATTTGAAGTTCTCAGACACCAATCATTTGGCAAAGGCTCCCCTTTTGTGCTGTCCTCTGCACAAAGGTCTCCGGGCTTGAGTCCCGGGATACCTAGCAGCATCTGCTCTTGGAGATCTGCATGACAGTGACAATGACGCCTATGAATACTGTTGCTGGGTGCTAGTGTGCCTTGGTCGAGGCAGGGAAGGGTCAGATATCCCTTTCCCTGGTGTCTTAGCAGAGCTTCCTGCAGGAGCCTTAAACATATGGCTGTGAGCCACGGGCACCAGGATTGCCAGCTCCTGCCTCTAGCCAGTATAATCCTTGGCTGCTCAATGGCAGGAAGTAGCAGGCAGGGATCTGGGCCAGAGAGGCCAAGGCAAGAGGGAAGACAAGAGTTAAGCAGACACTAGTGCAGAAAGGAGATGCCCAGATTCGCTGACCTGCTAACCTTGTATCTCCCTTATGCTCTCAGCAAGAGAGATGATGTTGATGGTGAAAGAGGTGGCGGATCCAGACACCAGCCACTTCCAGGACTGGCAAGGGCAGAGGCGGTGGGGAGCTGTCTCACACGGGTTCAACCAGGATGTGGGAAGATGGAGCAGGAAGGGAGGTAGAAAGTGTATTTGCCTAGGACCCTGGCCCAAGCCGGTCCCAGCAGAATGGCCAGGGGAGGGATTTGGGGCTCTACACATCCTGTGCATCCTCGAAGGCCTGTGAGAACTAGTGAGAACTTACAGCAAACCCCCAAGGGGCCCTGTGTCCTTTTTGCTATGGCAACTCCAGTTGAAACGCTGGCTCAAGTCAGCAGGAGGCGCCTAGTACCTGGCCATGTCACAGAGCTCCAAACCATATGGGCACTGCCCAGAGGCTTCCCAGCACCCCAGGTGCAAATGCACTGTTAGTGAGGCACCAGGAGGCCCTACTCGCCTGTGAGCACCAACTGCCTACCTCTAAGCAGCCTCACTACCCCTCCCTTAAGGCTGTTCCTGTTGGAATGCAAATGAAAGCACACATCAACAACGTGGGCAAGGAATGGAGAAACAAAACATCCGGCCACCCCCTGGAGGCTTTGCTGCACAGTGGGCCTCATATGTGCAGTCCTTCTGGCTCAGAAAAACACAGGGCTGCTGCCTAGCAAGCCAGGCAAGGACTTCAGGTGGTCTTGGCCAAGGGGGCAGAGGCCGTTTCCAGACCAATCGGATGTCAGTCATAAAACCAGAAGGCAGGAAAGGAGTGCCGCTTCCCTCCTACATTTGTCACAAACCTCCTGTGCACAGAAAAGGAGCAGAGGGGCTTGGGCACAGAGCAGGCAGACAACAGATTAGATAAATGGGGATTGGTGTTCACCAGAGGACTGAGAGAGCCCAGGTGTGCAGAGGGTGAGAGCAGAGGGAGATTTGGAGAAGATAAGAAGGGCTAGGCCAGGGTGAGGCAGTTGTAATTTCCCCAGAAGAAGTGAAGAGGTGCATGGGGAGGTGTGCAGCCTGTGAACCTCAAGAGGAGGAGGGGGAAATTGGGAAGCAGAGGCAGAGGCAAAGAGGCAGTGTCGCAGAGGCATGTGTGAGTTGAAAGCAGTACCAAGCAGCAAGGCAGGGACAGGAGGGCTAGGAGAGAGAACTCGGAAGGAGTTATCAGCAAAGGAGGTATGTGTGCAGGGGACAAGCCTCAGGAACTCAGCCGCAGATGGCAGGTGGTGGCTAGGAAGGCCAGGTTGGGCGCCCCACCACCCTGGGACCAAGTAGAAGGGAGAAGAGGCAAGGGATTCTGGGGCACAGGCCTGCCCCATTCTCTGCGTGCAGCGCTGTGCTTTAGGGTGTAGACCTGAGGGGTAACGAATGCCATCCTTGGTTGGGGCACTACTGGGGCGTAATCATGTGGTCCTGTTACATTGACATTTCTGCCTTGATTGCTTTCCCCCAAGAGTTTGTTGCTACCCAGGTCTCCGAAGCTGCATGGTTCAGGGAATGGGAGACTGGTGAGGACAGCAGGGGGAGGCACAAGTGCCAATGGAGTGGCCAGTAAGCAGCGCTGGGCTCCTTAGCCACGCCCACCACAAGAACATCACCCTGGACTTGAGCAAGTAGGACACAGTCCTCGAAAACCCCTTAGCACCTTCCAAGCCACTGTGTACTGGGTGCGCTCGCGTGTGCGTGTGTGTGCCCCTGCTTGCCTACATGCGTGTGTGTTCTTGATGCTGTACAAGGGTGTGCTTCCTAAGCCTAAGTCTGCATATGTGTAAATAGGTATGTGGATGTAGATCCAGGAGGACCCGGCACAGTGTGTTAAAGTGAGCATGTGGGAGTGGCGGGGAGGAAGAGAGAGAAAGAGAGAGAGAGAGAGTCACCTCGTCTTTGAGGAATTTTTTGTTCATGTGCGGTTGCATGAGTGTGTCAGGTATGAGGTTGGACAGAGGGAGTTCAAAGTGTTTACACGTGACTAGTTTTTTGAAGTTCCCGGAAACCAATCATATGGCGAAGGCTCCCCTCTTGTGCTGTTCTCTACACAAATGTCTCCTTACTTGATGCCAAGCTGCCTCTGCTCTTGGAGATCTGCATGACAGTGATGATGCTGCCTACGAATACCATTGCTGGGTGCTAGTGTGCCTTGGTCACGGCAGGGAAGGGTCAGATATCCCTTTCCCTGGTGTCTTAGCAGAGCTTCCTGAAGGAGCCTAAAACATATGGCTGTGAGCCACGGGCACCAGGATTGCCAGCTCCGGCCTATAGCCAGTATAATCCTTGGCTTCCCATTAGCAGAAAGGAGCAGGCAGTGATCTGGGCCAGAGAGGCCAAGGCAAGAGGGCAGACAAGAGGTAAGCGGAAACCTGCACAGGGAGGAAATGCCCGGATCCGCTGACCTGTTTTTCTTGTATCTTCCTTGTGCTGTCAGGAAGACAGATGACATGGAGGGCGAGAAAGGTGGCAGATCCATACACCGGCCGCTTCCAGGACTGGCAAGGGCTGAGGCGGTGGGCGAGCTGTCCCACACGGGTTCAGCCAGGATGTGGGAGGATGGAGCAGGAGGGGAGGTGGAAATTGTATTTGCCTAGGAACCTGGCCCAAGCCAGTCCCAGCAGAATGGCCAGGGGAGGGATTTGCAGCTCCAGATGTCCTGTGAACGTCAACTATGACACTGTAACACAAGGGCTGGAGCAAGTCTGACAGGATGACTTGCGTTGGGCAGGTGTTTCTACCAGAAGATAAGAAGGCATTGTAGCAGGCAGCGTCAAGGCTAAGGCTACAGAATGAAAGTCATGTTTTCTGGCCCATGGGGAACTGAAGTATGCAAACGCTGGGCTGACAGCTACCATTTTATACCAGATGATCTGCTAATTGCATTTTATTAAACACTAAAAAAAGTTGGATGAGTAAAAGCATAAATAATACTCGAAATGAGTACTAACTATGATAAGGGCATCCAAAGTCAAAGGAAAACTTTTTTTAAGCACAAAAATGGATTCCACGACAGCATTTATTTCAAAATTTCTGTCTTCTCAGAATTAATGTTTTAAACAATGATTCGTATAACTATCAATATTCCAATGTTCTTCAAGTTAATGCATACAAACGTCAAATTTTGTAAGGTTTACAAAGATATGAAATCCAAATTATAAGGTGATATAACTGTGGTAGATATGGAGAACTACAAATTCTAGCAATAAGCAAATAAAGTAAAGGTAAACTCTGGAGACTGAGTTGTTTTTATTTACATAAGGAGTTTTTGACTAGTAAATACCCAATCAATGTAAGAAGAAAAGGTATTCTCATCAGTGATAGTTGAATACTATCCTATCTCAAAACATTCTGGCTTTCTCTGAAATGGTTTTGAGAGGAGTCACTGTTTGGTTTTTCCTTCTAAGTGTATAATGATTTAGCTCTAATGATACAAATGACTTAAATTAACATAATACTGAGTGCATACTTGACTAACAAATCTTAAGATTTTAGATATATTTTAGGATTAAAGTGATTCCCAATTCAATGTTTCTGTCTGACTGAAACTACCATGCTATCTCCTCATTTCTTCTGAGTAGACACTATTAAACTTCTCCATGAGTTTACATATTTTTTACAAACTTATTAAATCAACAGGGACTCTCTCTTAAGGTGTAGGAAGGACAGAAACACAAAACCAAAATGAAGCCAAACCTTCAAGAAGTTGACACAAGAAGTACACAAAAGTCAGCCCTGGAAATAAGGGCAGATCATGCTATCATTAGAAAGTAACCTAAAGGTTCAGGGGAAGAAGAAATTAGTTTTGGACAGGAAGACCAGTATCTGAACTGGCCTCCAAGAGACCTGAAGTTAGAAGGCTGTTTGCGTGTTCCATACTAGCGGGAACAAATCACGGAGGGGAAAAAAGAGAAAAGAAAAGAGGGAAATCTGGGAATATGGAAAGGAGCTCCATTGTGAAAGGCTTTTAGTATCAGACCAGGAAGGACTAAAGGAAAAGCAGTCAATTCAGGTTTTTAAGAAGAAAAAAAAATGCAATCAAAACCAGCTCAAAAGTAAGAGTTCTCCTCACTGTTCCTCAATAATCAGCTCTTGTCTGTTGAAAACAAAAAGTAGAGTGCCTATGGTCCATACCTGTAATGAACCTACTCAGAATGCTGAGATATGCAGATTACAATTTGAAGCCAGCCTGGGCAGAAAAGCCCATGAGACTCACGTCTGATTAATCATCAGAAAGCAAAAGGGGAGCTGGGGCTCCAATGGCACAGCGCTGGACTTGAACAAAAATGCTCAGCTATAGTGCCCAGGCCCTAGTTCAAACCTCAAGAGCACACACACACACACACACACACACACACACACACACACACCAGCTCAGAGACTGCTAGACATAATAGCCTAAAAGTTGTCATTTGAGCCTAAATAAAGCTATATACAATGCTGATTGGGAATAACTACAAGGCCTTTAAAAGTAACAAATGCCATTTGTAAGGAAATGGAAGGACTTGGAAAAAATTATACTAAGTGAAGTGAGACAGAACCAAAGAAACATGGACACTATGGTCTCCCTTATTGGGAATAATTAGTACAGGTTTAGGCAAGTCATAGCAGAGCATCACAAGGCCCAATTGCTATACCCTTATGAACACATAAGATGATGCGAAGTGAAATGAACTCCATGTTATGGATACAATTGTTATATCACAGTTGTAACTACTTTCAATGTCCCATGTGTATCTGTAGCTTCTATTATTGATGATGTTCTTGTATCACCTTCCTGTGGTTGTACCTACACTATCTCTGTAATCTTTTCTGAGTATATTGGAAACTGTGTATACTGGTATTGGAACTAGGAAATTGAAAGGGAATACCAAAATTGCGAGACACAGGGTAAAAAAAGACAAACAAATACAAAAGCAATACGTGCAAAAATGTTTGGTGTAAGTGAACTGAACACCTCAGGGGGGGAAAGGGTAAGGGGGAGAGTGGAGTGGGGTTTGAGGAACAAGGTAACAAACAGTACAACAAATGTATCCAATGCCTAATGTATGAAACTGTAACCTCTGTACATAAGTTTAATAATAAAAATTTGAAAAAAAAAGAAAGGAACTACGTCACAAGGATAGTAAAAATAATATAAGTAACAAATGTGAGACTTATAGAAAAGCATGAACTGGATGACAGCAAGACAGAAAATAAAACAGTAGGCGGCTATCCGGAGGAATAGAATGAGCCAATAGATTCAGTCTTGGAGGTACGATGTAGAAGGTGACTCTAACACATTTTATTTGGGATGACCACCCTGTAACTACAACTCAAAACCCCAGAGGTGAAAGTCAACACAGAAGTTTCCTCCAAACAGAGGACAACATCAATAACAAGAAATTTAAAAAAAAAGAGAGAGAAAGAGAGAGAGAGAGATCCAGTAAAATTCATGGGGGTTGTTCTTGCCAGCCCAAGCTGGCAGGGCATTGGGTCAGATGGATTAGGATGTGACCTTAGGGAAGGGGAAGGTACCTGCCTCTAGGCCTGCTCGTTACCCAGTAACTGTGTGGAGACATAATGAGGTGAGGGGCATCTGCTTGGAGCCCTCCAGGAGGGAACTGACATTCCACCCTTTTAATAGCTATGGAAAAGGACAATGACTCTTTGGCTGCTTCCTGCTGGTAAAGGGCGTCGACATTAGGGGTAAAAGGCAGAAATGTGACCCCTCCTGAAGCAGCAAGCAGCAGGGTCCCTTGGTGTTAGATGGCAGTCCTTGAATGAAGCCTGGAAGAAGCCTCATGAGGCAGGGGCTGGATTTGTCCAGCCTCTGGTTCCCATTTTGAAGGTTCTTTTTATTGGGTTTATTTTTATTTTGTCATTCCTGGGGCTTGGGAGTCAGGGCCTGAGCACTGTCCCTGGCTTATATTTGCTCAAGCTATCAATCTGCCGCTTGAGCCATAGCGCCACTTCTGTCCTTCTCTGTTTCTGTGGTTCTGGGGAATTGAACCCAGGGCTTCATGCATGCTAGGCAAGCACGCTTCAAGTTAATTTCACTTTACCAACCCTAGACAATGTCAACTAACTTTCTGCAAACTTGTAAATTATGTCTCCTCCTTATTTCCATGATCAAAAACATCAGTCCTTAGAACTACTTGCTCTTAACCATATTATTTAAGAGGAAAAATATTATTCTGATGAACTTATATATACATATATTCTACTCCAAAAGAATACATTTTAATTTTCTAAACCTCTTGAGTTTGCTAAATGGTACACTGCTGTTGTGACTTGTGACTCACCATTCACAAATTTTCCAGTAAGTAAACGTGCTTACATCTGTTTGATTCCATGCGCATGTAATTTATTGAACCTTGAAAACCTTCTTTCTTGTACCATTTGCTAACATGAAAAGGGAGCATTCTCTGGAGGACCATAGTTAAAAGTATGGCTATTCAGAAAAGATGCTTCATGCAAGCATCGTGGCTAAGAAGACACTTCTCAAGGCCCTCATAAACAGATTGAGAGCAACAAAAGCAGAAAATGAAGCCCAGAGTTGAATATCACTGAAATGATCATGATTGCAATCAATCCTGGCAAAGCCAAAGTTGGATTTTCTACAAATTGGATGGACATTTGGTGGGAAAAACAATGTGACAAGTTGCCTGGCACCAGTGGCTCATGCCAATAATCATAGCTACTAAAGAGGTTGAGATCACAGTTCACAGTTGGAAGCCAGCCCAGGCAGAGGAATCTATGAGACTATTCTCTCCAATTAAATTATAGAAAAAGCTTCAGTGTGCTCCTTCCCTTTAAAACTTGTACAATAATGAGTAGACAAGGCAGGACTTAGTGGCATATATGAAAATAATTAGAAGTTTAAATAAGCATGAAGATCTACAACTCCAGAAAGAATATGACTGCGATTGGAGGTTCCTTAGCAGACAGTATGATATACAGAACTGAAGTTTTCTTCTCTGAACAAACTGCAGCTTTATTCAGATCTGTTATTGCAAGCAAGCACTCTAAGAAAAAACAAATTCAAACTGCCTAATAATCTAAGGGAATTAATCCTAAAAATAAAAACATTTATTCTGAAATAGTGTGAAATGCAATCTGCGATTTCACATATCTGAAGAACTGTCATAAAAAAGAGGTATTTCAGCTTTTTCATGACAGTGGATGGCGATGATGTCCAGAATCAAATGATGGATACTACCTGAAAACAAATGTTTAACTTAACAAAAAGATGAACTTCTCCAACAAATGTGTCCAAAGACTGAAGACTATATATTTCAATAAACCCTACACTGCATGACTATTTAAGCAAAATCTCATTGGAGGAATTCAAGAATGCAATGTGAAAAAATTGTAGGTAGCCTCTGACTACACACACAACACTGAGAACTTTCAAGGGCAGCACAGGTGGCACAATAGGCGGGGCCGGACTGGAAGGCAGGCTATGTGTCCCTGTTAGCAGAGTGCCAGTGGGCTTTGAAAGCCATTATGAAACACCATATCTCAGTAGTTATGTACCTATGATCACATAAAATGATGTGAAGTGAAACAAACTCTATGATATGTAAACAAATGTGTTATCATTGTTGTTATTTTTAACATGCTATATGAAATCATTCCTTTTTCCTTTTGCTTATCTTCCCTATGGTTTGGCCTTGTCACTGTTTTTGATTTTGATACCCTGGATATATATATATATATATATATATATATATATATATATATATATATATATATGTGTGTGTGTGTGTGTGTGTGTGTTTTGTGTGTGTGTGTGTGTGTGTGTGTGTGTGTGAATTAGGGAAGGGATGGGAACATCAAAATATTGAGGCAAATGGTAAAACGAGAACGAATGCAAAAGTAATAACTACAAGATATGTTGTAAACTAACTGTAAAAATGGAGGGAGGGAAAAATCTGGAAGAAAAATGAGGGATGAGGTAGCAAATTTGATAAGAAATGTACTCATTACTTTAGGTATGAAAATGTAACCCCTCTGTACACCAACTTGAAAATAAACATAAATTAAAGAAAGATGACCTGAGCTCAAGTATTAGTGCACATATGTATATGGATACTCTCTCTCTCTCATACACATACACACACACACACACACACACACACACACACACACAGAGTCATATTTATTTTGAAATACCCAATAGATAGCTTAAAGCTGTGTGGAATAGAAGCAGGAACCCAGGTGATCTCTGCAAATAGTAAACCCGACATGGCAGCCTCTGTGAACTGTCCAGGGGGACCTTCCTGCTCATTAACCCAGGGTTCACTTCCACAGCAAGATACTGTGCCTCCATGAGTACACATGATATACCTCAGTGTGCACTGACAAATTATACACAGCCCACTATGCAACACTGGACTTCTCTGCAGAAAGACATGGGGATTGTGCAGCCTTGTGACTCCAATGTGTTCATGGCCATGCACACGTACTGTGTAGGAATACTAACAGGTGGATCTTGAGCCCAACCCTGTCATATGGCAGTAGAAGCAATCACAAGGTGGAGGGAAGAGAATTTGTCTTCTACTGTTGCATCTACCACCACAATACCACAGTGAATGCCTCCAACTAAAGGGAGACCCAGATCCGGTTTGTCATAATCACCCTCTGCTTCCTTTACTCCTAAAGAAACCCACACTGATACCCATCATCTTTACTCACAGGGTATGCTTCAAACAACAGTTCTCATTTGGGACATTATTTGAAAGCATCTGAAAACATGTTTGTTTGTAGAATTACGGATACAACCGGCTCCTAGGTCAAAGCACAGGATGTTGTTACACATCCAACAGGACACATGGACAGCCACCTAAAGGGAAGAATTAGCCAGAGTCTTGACACCACTGTTTCTTTTAGACCCAACTGATTTTTGCAGCCCTAGGAGAGCTTAGCCAACTCCCAAAGTATTTACTAGTAAACATGGCTGCAGTACCTAAACCCATCTTTATGAGCGCTGGTGAGGGTCCTTAACAATAATGGCCAGGAAAAGCTCACCTGCAGAGAGGATCAAAATCTTACAGTTGACCTAACAACTGACAGGCATCATTTAGCTTCAGGAAAACCACCTAATTGGTGTGTCAACAGCTTTCTACATGGTATCATAATTCTCAGCAGAGAATTTCCAAATTACATAAGAAAAAGAAAATCAATTACTAATTTTTCAAACAAAAAAGGGGGGGCTGCTACTTTAGAAGCTGCAAAGAGTAAACCAACTGGAAACTATGAACTCAAATACCCATCATAATATAGGGTTAAATTCATTAATATTGGGCACAACTGATTATAGACTACATTTTAATACACTTTTAGTTATTTTTGGAGACTTTAATTAGTTTGAAACCCAGTTAGTTCTTTCCAAGGCCTTACCAGCCCATATCTAGCTCTAAATAATAAGGCAGGCTTAGTCACAATGAACATTTCACTAGGTCTCTGGGTTACTGGTCCCAGTTCTGGTCTGGCCACTGATCCTGATTTTTAGAGCTGAAGGCTAGCACTCTACCACAGCTGCACTTTCTGCTGTTTTTTTTGTTTTGGGTTTTTGTTTTCTTTTGGTGGTCATATGGAGTCCAGAATCTCAGTCAATTTCCTCCCCAGGCTAGCTTCCAACTGCAATCCGCACTTTGAGTCTTCTAAATAGCTAGGCATTAATCACCAGCACACAGCAATTTAAAAATATTTTCCCTGAGTGGAGGAGCAGCAGAGCCCTAGCTCAGCTCTCTCCAACACCCCAGTCTAACCACTCCAGAAATTTTTACTCCTAGAAAGACAGCCCAAGTAAGTTATAACAGTACAGGGATTCTGTCCAGGAAGGAAAAATCGACTTTGCTGGCCTGAAAACACAGATTTGAGTTCTGGGCCCCATCCCTCTGCCAAGCCATTGCTGGTGCTGGCACAGTATCCCACAGTTCGTGCACCTAAAGCACACAGAGGTGACCAAGAAGAAATCCTCCAGATGGTGACAGACAGACGTGGATCGCAGGCTGAGCATGGACAGGCCAAAAATGCAAACAAACATGAGTACCCTACAAAAGATATTCTCACTCGTGCCCACAGAGAAACTTTTGGGAGGTAGCCTTCCCCCACTGCCAGAGCACAGCGCCATCTCTGACACTGGCATAGGGTCAGACCAGACTGGAATTAAACCCGGCCTGGGGAAAGCCAGGACAAAGGGGCCAGCTTTGAAAAGGGCAAGAGGGACCGACCAATGAGAGCCAGCTCCACCCCGCAGCACAACCCCTGCCCAGGCAGGAAGCTCATCCGGGCCACAGTTCACACACTCAGGTGAACTCAGCCAGAGGTGCCCGCCCTGCCCGCCTGAATTTCTAAATTAAAACGGAAAGTGGAGAGCAGGTACTAGCAGCAAGGAACAACCAGATGGGAGAACAAACAGTTCCGGAGACAGATAAATGGCCCCATCATAGAGGAAGACTAATTCCCAGACCAAAATGGAGTTGAATTCCATAGCCAGCTTTGTTCAGGAGGCTGTCATGCCCATGAGGGAGGAACCACCCAAAGGCAAGCGGCTCTCAGACAGGTAAACCAGTCCAGGGCCGACCCGCCCTGCTGAGTACACAGGCTCTTCAAAGCCAGGCGATAAAAGCACCAGTCTCACAGCAGATGGGAGGAGCCAGGGCTCCCAAGACTGTTCACGCCCCCCATTTACAGAGGACACCCAAGTCCTATGTGCAAGCTGTGTGAATCACAGAGCCTCAGGATTTCACTGACAGGGGAGGAGGGTCAGAGCTGATCCACCCCCTGAAAACTGAAAGCAGGTCAAACCACACAAGCATCAAAATAGACTACACACCAATGCAAGGAAACCCGAGACTGGACAAAGCCCACCCAAACAAGGAAGACTCCATTGGTTTAAACATTTTTTTAAACTTTTTTTTCTATCTTTCATCTCTGAAATGTCGTTGATGATTTGTTTTCCATTTTTGTTCGTTTTATCATTTTTTTATTTTCTTTTTCTGGGGGGGATTGTTAATTTTTCTGTGTTTTGTGCATTTGTCTTCCAGTATTTTTTATTTATTCTCAATTCACATTCTCTTTCTTTTTAATTCGTTTCTTGTGACTACCACCTTGACACTTTTCTGCTAACTCTCCATGATCTTCATTTTAACCTTGTTCTTTCTACCGATTCTACTCTTCACATTTCCATGCCACTGAAACTAAACCAAAATCATCCCTCCCCAATTACATTTTACTCGATTCTCTTCACTACCTCTAACCTACTGTCCAGATTTACCTCCAGGACCTCCAGACTCCATTGACCCCCAGTTATTGGATAGAGGGTATGCCTGTTCAACCCAAGTGAATCAAAGTGGTTCATAGAGAAATCCAGCCAGTTCAAAAAGTGCATAAGAACAAAAATTGCTCATAGGATTGTAACAGTAAAGAATTAACTACTGAATACAGGGCTCAGGATTGGTTGTTATGTTGAAAATGTATTCTTTAGGAACACCAAATCAAATTCTATATACAGTTATACAAGGTATCTGTATATAATTGTGAACGTCTAAGATTTACACGACATTGCTTGGTAAGGTCTACTTTGTGTCTTAAATGGTGCTCAAAGGTGCTTGTAGATTGGCATTCCCGTTCCGAAAGGGCAGAAGAAACTCAAGATGGTAAACAATGGAGTCCAATTTCCCACTCAAAACAAGCAGGAAGCATAGAATCCATCCATCCATAGACATCAATCAATCCATAAAGTAATAGACGATTTCATGGCCTCAACATAGAGAAAGATAGATGAACTTGAAGAGGCAAACGAAAAGATAGTTACCCAGCTAAAAGATTGGAGAGACAGCACTCAAAACCAAATTAATGAAGAAAAGAATTCCATGCAGGATGTAAGAGATACTTATAGCAAGGACATGGAAATCATCAGGAAAGACCAGTCAGAAGGAAAAGCGATATGAAATCAAGTAGCTAGTCTACACTCCCAACTAGAAGAAGCAGAGGATCGAATCTCAGGAGCTGTAGATTCCCTAGACTCTATGAAGAAATGTCAAAAAAACAATACCAAAACAATCCAATCGACAAAACAGATTACTCCAGGATCCCCAAGACCCAATCATGAAGCCCAATTTAAGGCAAATAGGTATTGAGGAAAACCTGGAGAAAAAATTAGGGGAATGGGCAAACTATTTAACAGAATATAGCCGAGAACTTCCCAAATATCCCGGAGGATAGGCTGATACAGATACAAGAAACATTTACAACCCCAAACCGACCAGACCAGAGGAGGACATCCCACCGACACATTGTCAACAAAACAGGATAATAGAGTCCAAGGAAAGAATCTTTAAAGCTGTTATGGAGAAGAAAATAATCACATATAAAGGAAAACCAATCAGAATTACCCCAGACTTCTCAGCAGAAACCTTGAAAGCAAGGAGAGCGTGCATGAAGTATACCAAACCCTAAATAAGAAAAACTATCAACCAAGAATACTGTACACAGCTAAACTCTCATTCATAGCCGCAGGCTCATTAGTTGGATCAAAAATCAAAATCCATCTTTCTGTTGCCTCCAAGAGACACATCTATCATCTGGATCA
>NW_025960323.1:0-38562 GCF_023159225.1 Perognathus longimembris pacificus
CTCATTTAGAACGACTGAACATGCTGCGTAGGTAGCTTTTATCAGTAAATATCTCCACTGAGATTAAGAAAAGCAGTAGCTTAATAAATTAAGTACTTCCTGGTATGGTTACTGTACTGGTAACTCCCCAAAAGAATCTGGATTGTGGTGAGGAACAGAGAAAAAAGCTCATTTAGGACCTGCACTTACGAAGGGGGTAGGCAGCTGTATATCAGGGAGTAAACCTTCTGAGAATAAAAACAGCTGGAGCTTGTTAAGGTAATTACACAGGGGAAAGGATAATGTACTGGGAACTCCTCAGAAGAATCTGATTTGTGGTGAGGGAGAGATAAAAGCTCATTTAGGAACGACATGAACATGCTGCGTACGGTAGCTGTTTATCAGTAAATATCTCCACTGAGATTAAGAAAAGCAGTAGCTTAATAAATTAAGTACTTCCGGTATGGTTACTGTACTGGTAACTCCCCAAAAGAATCTGGATTGTGGTGAGGGAACAGACAAAAAGGCTCATTTAGGACCTGCACTTACGAAGGGGTAGGCAGCTGTATATCAGGGAGTAAACCTTCTGAGAATAAAAACAGCTGGAGCTTGTTAAGGTAATTACACAGGGGAAAGGATAATGTACTGGGAACTCTCAGAAGAATCTGATTTGTGGTGAGGGGAGAGAGATAAAAGCTCATTTAGGAACGACATGAACATGCTGCATAGTAGCTGTTTATCAGTAAATATCTCCACTGAGATTAAGAAAAGCAGTAGCTTAATAAATTAAGTACTTCCTGGTATGGTTACTGTACTGGTAACTCCCCAAAAGAATCTGGATTGTGGTGAGGGAACAGAGAAAAAAGCTCATTTAGGACCTGCACTTACGAAGGGGGTAGGCAGCTGTATATCAGGGAGTAAACCTTCTGAGAATAAAAACAGCTGGAGCTTGTTAAGGTAATTACACAGGGGAAAGGATAATGTACTGGGAACTCCTCAGAAGAATCTGATTTGTGGTGAGGGGGAGAGATAAAAGCTCATTTAGGAACGACATGAACATGCTGCGTACGTAGCTGTTTATCAGTAAATATCTCCACTGAGATTAAGAAAAGCAGTAGCTTAATAAATTAAGTACTTCCTGGTATGGTTACTGTACTGGTAACTCCCCAAAAGAATCTGGATTGTGGTGAGGGAACAGAGAAAAATGCTCATTTAGGACCTGCACTTACGAAGGGGGTAGGCAGCTGTATATCAGGGAGTAAACCTTCTGAGAATAAAAACAGCTGGAGCTTGTTAAGGTAATTACACAGGGGAAAGGATAATGTACTGGGAACTCCTCAGAAGAATCTGATTTGTGGTGAGGGGAGAGAGATAAAAGCTCATTTAGGAACGACATGAACATGCTGCGTAGGTAGCTGTTTATCAGTAAATATCTCCACTGAGATTAAGAAAAGCAGTAGCTTAATAAATTAAGTACTTCCTGGTATGGTTACTGTACTGGTAACTCCCCAAAAGAATCTGGATTGTGGTGAGGGAACAGAGAAAAAAGCTCATTTAGGACCTGCACTTACGAAGGGGGTAGGCAGCTGTATATCAGGGAGTAAACCTTCTGAGAATAAAAACAGCTGGTGCTTGTTAAGGTAATTACACAGGGGAAAGGATAATGTACTGGGAACTCCTCAGAAGAATCTGATTTGTGGTGAGGGGAGAGAGATAAAAGCTCATTTAGGAACGACATGAACATGCTGCGTAGGTAGCTGTTTATCAGTAAATATCTCCACTGAGATTAAGAAAAGCAGTAGCTTAATAAATTAAGTACTTCCTGGTATGGTTACTGTACTGGTAACTCCCCAAAAGAATCTGGATTGTGGTGAGGGAACAGAGAAAAAAGCTCATTTAGGACCTGCACTTACGAAGGGGGTAGGCAGCTGTATATCAGGGAGTAAACCTTCTGAGAATAAAAACAGCTGGAGCTTGTTAAGGTAATTACACAGGGGAAAGGATAATGTACTGGGAACTCCTCAGAAGAATCTGATTTGTGGTGAGGGGATAGAGATAAGAGCTCATTTAGGAACGACATGAACATGCTGCGTAGGTAGCTGTTTGTCAGTAAATATCTCCACTGAGATTAAGAAAATCAGAAGCCTAATAAATTAAGTACTTCCTGGTATGGTTACTGTACTGGTAACTCCCCAAAAGAATCTGGATTGTGGTGAGGGAACAGAGAAAAAAGCTCATTTAGGACCTGCACTTACGAAGGGGGTAGGCAGCTGTATATCAGGGAGTAAACCTTCTGAGAATAAAAACAGCAGGAGCTTGTTAAGGTAATTACACAAGGGAAAGGATAATGTACTGGGACCTCCTCAGAAGAATCTGATTTGTGGTGAGCGGAGAGAGATAAAAGCTCATTTAGGAACGACATGAACATGCTGCATACGTAGCTGTTTATCAGTAAATATCTCCACTGAGATTAAGAAAAGCAGTAGCTTAATAAATTAAGTACTTCCTGGTATTGTTACTGTACTGGTAACTCCCCAAAAGAATCTGGGTTGTGGTGAGGGAACAGAGAATAAAGCTCATTTAGGAAGTGCACTCACGAAGGGGGTAGGCAGCTGTATATCAGGGAGTAAACCTTCTGAGAATAAAAACAGCTGGAGCTTGTTAAGGTAATTACACGGGTGAAAGGATAATGTACCGGGAACTCCTCAGAAGAATCTGATTTGTGGTGAGGGGAGAGAGATAAAAGCTCATTTAGGAACGACATGAACATGTTGCGTAGGTAGCTGTTTATCAGTAAATATCTCCACTGAGATTAAGAAAAGCAGTAGCTTTATAAGTGAAGTACTTCGTGTTATGGTTACTGTACTGGTAACTCCCCAAAAGAACCTGGATTGTGGTGAGGGAACAGAGAAAAAAGCTCATTTAGGACCTGCACTTACGAAGGGGGTAGGCAGCTGTATATCAGGGAGTAAACCTTCTGAGAATAAAAACAGCTGGCGCTTGTTAAGGTAATTACACAGGGGAAAGGATAATGTACGGGGAACTCCTCAGAAGAATCTGATTTGTGGGAGGGGAGAGAGATAAAAGCTCATTTAGGAACGACATGACCATGCTACTTAGGTAGCTGTTTATCAGTAAATATCTCCACTGAGATTAAGAAAAGCAGTAGCTTAATAAATTAAGTACTTCCCGGAATGGATACTGTACTGGTAACTCCCGATAGAATCTGGATTGTGGTGAGGGAACAGCGAAAAAAGCTCATTTAGGACCTGCACTTACGAAGGGGGTAGGCAGCTGTATATAAGGGAGTAAACCTTCTGAGAATAAAAACAGCTGGAGCTTGTTAAGGTACTTACACAGGGGAAATGATAATGTACTGGGAACTCCTCAGAAGAATCTGATTTGTGGTGAAGGGAGAGAGATAAAAGCTCATTTATAAACGACATGAACATGCTGCGTAGGTAAATGTTGATCAGTAAATATCTCCACTGAGATTAAGAAAAGCAGTAGCTTCATAAGTGAAGTACTTCCTGGTATGGTTACTGTACTGGTAACTCCCCAAAAGAATCTGGATTGTGGTGAGGGAACAGAGAAAAAAGCACATTTAGGGCCTGCACTTACGAAGGGGGTAGGCAGCTGTATATCAGGGAGTAAACCTTCTGAGAATAAAAACAGCTGGAGCTTGTTAAGGTAATTACACACGGGAAATGATAATGTACTGGGAACTCTTCAGAAGAATCTGATTCGTGGTGACGGGAGAGAGATAAAAGCTCATTTAGGAACGACATGACCATGCTGCTTAGGTAGCTGTTTATCAGTAAATATCTCCACTGAGATTAAGAAAAGCAGTAGCTTAATAAATTAAGTACTTCCTGGTATGGTTACTGTACTGGTAACTCCCCAAAAGAATCTGGATTGTGGTGAGGGAACAGAGAAAAAAGCTCACTTAGGACATGCACTTACGAAGGGGGTAGGCAGCTGTATATCAGGGAGTAAACCTTCTGAGAATAAAAACAGCTGGAGCTTCTTAAGGTAATTACACAGGGGAAAGGATAATGTACTGGGAACTCCTCAGAAGGATCTGATTTGTGGTGAGGGGAGAGAGATAAAAGCTCATTTAGGAACGACATGAACATGCTGCGTAGGTAGCTGTTTATCAGTAAATATCTCCACTGAGGTTAAGAAAAGCAGTAGCTTAATAAATGAAGCACTTCCTGGTATGGTTACTCTACTGGTAACTCCCCAAATGTATCTGGATTGTGGTGAGGAACCAGAGAAAAAAGCACATTTAGGACCTGCACTTACGAAGGGGATAGGCAGCTGTATATCAGGGATTAAACTTTCTGAGAATAAAAACAGCTGGAGCTTGTTAAGGTAATTACACACAGGAAAGGATAATGTACTGGGAACTCCTCAGAAGAATCTTATTTGTGGTGAGGGCAGAGAGATAAAAGCTCATTTAAGAACGACATGAACATGCTGCGTAGGTAGCTGTTTATCAGTAAATATCTCCACTGAGATTAAGAAAAGCAGTACCTTATAAATAAAGTACTTCCTGGTATGGTTACTGTACTGGTAACTCCCCAAAAGAATCTGGATTGTGGTGAGGGAACAGAGAAAAAAGCTCATTTAGGACCTGCACTTACGAAGGGGGTAGGCAGCAGTATATCAGGGAGTAAACCTTCTGAGAATAAAAACAGCTGGAGCTTCTTAAGGTAATTAAACAGGGGAAAGGATAATGTACTGGGAACTCCTCAGAAGAATCTGATTTGTGGTGAGAGGAGAGAGATAAAAGCTCATTTAGGAACGACATGAACATGCTGCGTAGGTAGCTGTTTATCAGTAAATATCTCCACTGAGATTAAGAATAGCAGTAGCTTAATAAATTAAGTACTTCCTGGTATGGATACTTACTGGTAACTCCCCAAAAGAATCTGTATTGTGGTGAGGGAACAGAGAAAAAAGCTCATTTAGGATCTGCACATACGAAGGGGGTAGGCAGCTGTATATCAGGGAGTAAACCTTCTGAGAATACAAACAGCTGGAGCTTGTTAAGGTAATTACACAGGGGAAAGGATAATGTACTGGGAAATCCTCAGAAGAATCTGACTTGTGCTGAGGGGAGAGAGATAAAAGCTCATTTAGGAACGACATGAACATGCTGCATAGGTAGCTGTTTATCAGTAAATATCTCCACTGAGATTAAGAAAAGCAGTAGCTTAATAAATTAAGTACTTCCTGGTGTGGTTACTGTACTGGTAACTCCCCAAAAGAATCTGGATTGTGGTGAGGGAACAGAGAAAAAAGCTCATTTAGGACCTGCACTTACGAAGGGGTTAGGCAGCTGTATATCAGGGAGTAAACCTTCTGAGAATAAAAACAGCTGGAGCTTGTTAAGGTAATTACACAGGGGAAAGGATAATGTACTGGGAACTCCTCAGAAGAATCTGATTTGTGGTGAGGGGAGAGAGATAAAAGCTCATTTAGGAACGACATGAACATGCTGCGTAGGTAGCTGTTTATCAGTAAATATCTCCACTGAGATTAAGAAAAGCAGTAGCTTAATAAATTAAGTACTTCCTGGTATGGTTACTGTACTGGTAACTCCCCAAAAGAATCTGGATTGTGGTGAGGGAACAGAGAATAAAACTCATTTAGGACCTACAATTACGAAGGGGGTAGGCAGCTGTATATCAGGGAGTAAACCTTCTGAGAATAAAAACAGCTGGAGCTTGTTAAGGTAATTACACAGGGGAAAGGATAATGTACTGGGAACTCCATGGAAGAATCTGATTTGTGGTGAGGGGAGAGAGATAAAAGCTCATTTAGGAACGACATGAACATGCTGTGTAGGTAGCTGTTTATCAGTTAATATCTCCACTGAGATTAAGAAAAGCAGTAGCTTAATGAATTAAGTGCTTCCTGGTATGGTTACTGTACTGGTAACTCCACAAAAGAATCTGGATTGTGGTGAGGGAACAGAGAAAAAAGCTCATTTAGGACCTGCACATACGAAGGGGGTAGGCAGCTGTATATCAGGGAGTAAACCTTCGGAAAATAAAAACAGCTGGAGCTTGTTAAGGTAATTACACAGGAGAAAGGATAATGGACTGGGAACTCCTCAGAAGAATCTGATTTGTAGTGAGGGGAGAGAGACAAAAGCTCATTTAGGAACGACATGAACATGCTGCGTACTTAGCTGTTTATCAGTAAATATCTCCACTAAGATTAAGAAAAGCAGTAGCTTAATAAATAAAGTACTTCCTGGTATGGCTACTGTACTGGTAACTCCCCAAATGAATCTGGATTTTGGTGAGGGAACAGAGAAAAAAGCTCATTAAGACCTGCACTTACGAAGGGGTTAGGCAGCTGTATATCAGGGAGTAAACCTTCTGAGAATAAAAACAGCTGGAGCTTGTTAAGGTAATTACACAGGGGAAAGGATAATGTACTGGGAACTCCTCAGAAGAATCTGATTAGTGGTGAGGGGAGAGAGATAAAAGCTCATTTAGGAACGACATGAACATGCTGCGTAGGTAGCTGCTTATCAGTAAATATCTCCCCTGAGATTAAGAAAAGTAGTAGCTTAATAAATTAAGTACTTCCTGGTATGGTTACTGTACTGGTAACTCCCCAAAAGAATCTGGATTGTGGTGAGGGAACAGAGAAAAAAGCTCATTTAGGACCTGCACTTACGAAGGGGGTAGGCAGCTGTATATCAGGGAGTAAACCTTCTTAGAAAAAAAACAGCTGGAGCTTGTTAAGGTAATTACACAGGGGAAAGGATAATGTACTGGGAACTCCTCAGAAGAATCTGATTTGTGGTGAGGGGAGAGAGATAAATGCTCATTTAGGAACGACATGAACATGCTGCGTAGGTAGCTCTTTATCAGTAAATATCTCCACTGAGATTAAGAAAAGCAGTAGCTTAATAAATAAAGTACTTCCTGGTATGGTTACTGTACTGGTAACTCCCCAAAAGCATCTGGACTGTGGTGAGGGAACAGAGAATAAAGCTCATTTAGGACCTGCTCTTACGAAGGGGGTAGGCAGCAGTATATCAGGGAGTAAACCTTCTGAGAATAAAAACAGCTGGAGCTTGTTAAGGTGTTAAGGTAATTACACAGGGGAAAGCAAAATGTACTGGGAACTCCTCAGAATAATCTGATGTGTGGCGAGTGGAGAGAGATAAAAGCTCATTTAGGAACGACATGAACATGCTGCCTAGGTAGCTGTTTATCAGCAAATATCTCCACTGAAATTAAGAAAAGCAGTAGCTTAATAAATTAAGTACTTCCTGGTATGGTTACTGTACTGGTAATTCCCCAACAGAATCTGGATTGTCGTGAAGCAACAGAGAAAAAAAGCTCATTTAGGACCTGCAATTACCAAGTGGGTAGCCAGCTGTATATCAGGGAGTAAACCTTCTGAGAATAAAAACAGCTGGAGCTTGTTAAGGTAATTACACAGGGGAAAGGATAATGTACTGGGAACTCCTCAGAAGAATCTGATTTGTGGTGATGGGAGAGAGATAAAAGCACATTTAGGAAAGACATGAACATGCTGCGTAGGTAGCTGTTTTTCAGTAAATATCTCCACTGAGATTTAGAAAAGCAGTAGCTTAATAAATAAAGTACTTTCTGGTATGGTTACTGTACTGGTAACTCCCCAAAAGAATATGGATTGTGGTGAGGGAACAGAGAAAAATGCTCATTTAGGACCTGTACTTACGAAGGGGGTAGGCAGCTGTATATCAGGGAGTAAACCTTCTGAGAATAAAAACAGCTGGAGCTTGTTAAGGTAATTACACAGGGGAAAGGATAATGTACTGGGAACTCCTCAGAAGAATCTGATTTGTGGTGAGGGGAGAGAGATAAAAGTGCATTTATGAACGACATGAACATGCTGCGTAGGTAGCTGTTTATCAGTAAATATCTCCACTGAGATTAAGAAAAGCAGTAGCTTAATAAATTAAGTACTTCCTGGTATGGTTACTGTACTGGTAACTCCCCAAAATAATCTGGATTGTGGTGAGGGAACAGAGAAAAAAGCTCATTTTGGATCTGCACTTACGAAGGGGGTAGGCAGCTGTATATCAGGGAGTAAACCTTCTGAGAATAAAAACAGCTGGAGCTTGTTAAGGTAATTACACAGGGGAAAGGATAATGTACTGGGAACTCCTCAGAAGAATCTGATTAGTGGTGAGGGGAGAGAGATAAAAGCTCATTTAGGAACGACATGAACATGCTGCGTAGGTAGCTGCTTATCAGTAAATATCTCCCCTGAGATTAAGAAAAGTAGTAGCTTAATAAATTAAGTACTTCCTGGTATGGTTACTGTACTGGTAACTCCCCAAAAGAATCTGGATTGTGGTGAGGGAACAGAGAAAAAAGCTCATTTAGGACCTGCACTTACGAAGGGGGTAGGCAGCTGTATATCAGGGAGTAAACCTTCTTAGAAAAAAAACAGCTGGAGCTTGTTAAGGTAATTACACAGGGGAAAGGATAATGTACTGGGAACTCCTCAGAAGAATCTGATTTGTGGTGAGGGGAGAGAGATAAATGCTCATTTAGGAACGACATGAACATGCTGCGTAGGTAGCTCTTTATCAGTAAATATCTCCACTGAGATTAAGAAAAGCAGTAGCTTAATAAATAAAGTACTTCCTGGTATGGTTACTGTACTGGTAACTCCCCAAAAGCATCTGGACTGTGGTGAGGGAACAGAGAATAAAGCTCATTTAGGACCTGCTCTTACGAAGGGGGTAGGCAGCAGTATATCAGGGAGTAAACCTTCTGAGAATAAAAACAGCTGGAGCTTGTTAAGGTGTTAAGGTAATTACACAGGGGAAAGCAAAATGTACTGGGAACTCCTCAGAATAATCTGATGTGTGGCGAGTGGAGAGAGATAAAAGCTCATTTAGGAACGACATGAACATGCTGCCTAGGTAGCTGTTTATCAGCAAATATCTCCACTGAAATTAAGAAAAGCAGTAGCTTAATAAATTAAGTACTTCCTGGTATGGTTACTGTACTGGTAATTCCCCAACAGAATCTGGATTGTCGTGAAGCAACAGAGAAAAAAAGCTCATTTAGGACCTGCAATTACCAAGTGGGTAGCCAGCTGTATATCAGGGAGTAAACCTTCTGAGAATAAAAACAGCTGGAGCTTGTTAAGGTAATTACACAGGGGAAAGGATAATGTACTGGGAACTCCTCAGAAGAATCTGATTTGTGGTGATGGGAGAGAGATAAAAGCACATTTAGGAAAGACATGAACATGCTGCGTAGGTAGCTGTTTTCAGTAAATATCTCCACTGAGATTTAGAAAAGCAGTAGCTTAATAAATAAAGTACTTTCTGGTATGGTTACTGTACTGGTAACTCCCCAAAAGAATATGGATTGTGGTGAGGGAACAGAGAAAAATGCTCATTTAGGACCTGTACTTACGAAGGGGGTAGGCAGCTGTATATCAGGGAGTAAACCTTCTGAGAATAAAAACAGCTGGAGCTTGTTAAGGTAATTACACAGGGGAAAGGATAATGTACTGGGAACTCCTCAGAAGAATCTGATTTGTGGTGAGGGGAGAGAGATAAAAGTGCATTTAGGAACGACATGAACATGCTGCGTAGGTAGCTGTTTATCAGTAAATATCTCCACTGAGATTAAGAAAAGCAGTAGCTTAATAAATTAAGTACTTCCTGGTATGGTTACTGTACTGGTAACTCCCCAAAATAATCTGGATTGTGGTGAGGGAACAGAGAAAAAAGCTCATTTTGGATCTGCACTTACGAAGGGGGTAGGCAGCTGTATATCAGGGAGTAAACCTTCTGAGAATAAAAACAGCTGGAGCTTCTTAAGGTAATTACACAGGGAAAGGATAAGGTACTGGAAACTCCTCAGAAGAATCTGATTTGTGGTGAGGGGAGAGAGATAAAAGCTCATTTAGGAACGACATGAACATGTTGCGTAGGTAGCTGTTTATCAGTAAATATCTCCACTGAGATTAAGAAAAGCAGTAGCTTTATAAGTGAAGTACTTCGTGTTATGGTTACTGTACTGGTAACTCCCCAAAAGAACCTGGATTGTGGTGAGGGAACAGAGAAAAAAGCTCATTTAGGACCTGCACTTACGAAGGGGGTAGGCAGCTGTATATCAGGGAGTAAACCTTCTGAGAATAAAAACAGCTGGCGCTTGTTAAGGTAATTACACAGGGGAAAGGATAATGTACGGGGAACTCCTCAGAAGAATCTGATTTGTGGGGAGGGGAGAGAGATAAAAGCTCATTTAGGAACGACATGACCATGCTACTTAGGTAGCTGTTTATCAGTAAATATCTCCACTGAGATTAAGAAAAGCAGTAGCTTAATAAATTAAGTACTTCCCGGAATGGATACTGTACTGGTAACTCCCGATAGAATCTGGATTGTGGTGAGGGAACAGCGAAAAAAGCTCATTTAGGACCTGCACTTACGAAGGGGGTAGGCAGCTGTATATAAGGGAGTAAACCTTCTGAGAATAAAAACAGCTGGAGCTTGTTAAGGTACTTACACAGGGGAAATGATAATGTACTGGGAACTCCTCAGAAGAATCTGATTTGTGGTGAAGGGAGAGAGATAAAAGCTCATTTATAAACGACATGAACATGCTGCGTAGGTAAATGTTGATCAGTAAATATCTCCACTGAGATTAAGAAAAGCAGTAGCTTCATAAGTGAAGTACTTCCTGGTATGGTTACTGTACTGGTAACTCCCCAAAAGAATCTGGATTGTGGTGAGGGAACAGAGAAAAAAGCACATTTAGGGCCTGCACTTACGAAGGGGGTAGGCAGCTGTATATCAGGGAGTAAACCTTCTGAGAATAAAAACAGCTGGAGCTTGTTAAGGTAATTACACACGGGAAATGATAATGTACTGGGAACTCTTCAGAAGAATCTGATTCGTGGTGACGGGAGAGAGATAAAAGCTCATTTAGGAACGACATGACCATGCTGCTTAGGTAGCTGTTTATCAGTAAATATCTCCACTGAGATTAAGAAAAGCAGTAGCTTAATAAATTAAGTACTTCCTGGTATGGTTACTGTACTGGTAACTCCCCAAAAGAATCTGGATTGTGGTGAGGGAACAGAGAAAAAAGCTCACTTAGGACCTGCACTTACGAAGGGGGTAGGCAGCTGTATATCAGGGAGTAAACCTTCTGAGAATAAAAACAGCTGGAGCTTCTTAAGGTAATTACACAGGGGAAAGGATAATGTACTGGGAACTCCTCAGAAGGATCTGATTTGTGGTGAGGGGAGAGAGATAAAAGCTCATTTAGGAACGACATGAACATGCTGCGTAGGTAGCTGTTTATCAGTAAATATCTCCACTGAGGTTAAGAAAAGCAGTAGCTTAATAAATGAAGCACTTCCTGGTATGGTTACTCTACTGGTAACTCCCCAAATGTATCTGGATTGTGGTGAGGAACCAGAGAAAAAAGCACATTTAGGACCTGCACTTACGAAGGGGATAGGCAGCTGTATATCAGGGATTAAACTTTCTGAGAATAAAAACAGCTGGAGCTTGTTAAGGTAATTACACACAGGAAAGGATAATGTACTGGGAACTCCTCAGAAGAATCTGATTTGTGGTGAGGGCAGAGAGATAAAAGCTCATTTAAGAACGACATGAACATGCTGCGTAGGTAGCTGTTTATCAGTAAATATCTCCACTGAGATTAAGAAAAGCAGTAGCTTAATAAATAAAGTACTTCCTGGTATGGTTACTGTACTGGTAACTCCCCAAAAGAATCTGGATTGTGGTGAGGGAACAGAGAAAAAAGCTCATTTAGGACCTGCACTTACGAAGGGGGTAGGCAGCAGTATATCAGGGAGTAAACCTTCTGAGAATAAAAACAGCTGGAGCTTCTTAAGGTAATTAAACAGGGGAAAGGATAATGTACTGGGAACTCCTCAGAAGAATCTGATTTGTGGTGAGAGGAGAGAGATAAAAGCTCATTTAGGAACGACATGAACATGCTGCGTAGGTAGCTGTTTATCAGTAAATATCTCCACTGAGATTAAGAATAGCAGTAGCTTAATAAATTAAGTACTTCCTGGTATGGATACTTTACTGGTAACTCCCCAAAAGAATCTGTATTGTGGTGAGGGAACAGAGAAAAAAGCTCATTTAGGATCTGCACATACGAAGGGGGTAGGCAGCTGTATATCAGGGAGTAAACCTTCTGAGAATACAAACAGCTGGAGCTTGTTAAGGTAATTACACAGGGGAAAGGATAATGTACTGGGAAATCCTCAGAAGAATCTGACTTGTGCTGAGGGGAGAGAGATAAAAGCTCATTTAGGAACGACATGAACATGCTGCATAGGTAGCTGTTTATCAGTAAATATCTCCACTGAGATTAAGAAAAGCAGTAGCTTAATAAATTAAGTACTTCCTGGTGTGGTTACTGTACTGGTAACTCCCAAAAGAATCTGGATTGTGGTGAGGGAACAGAGAAAAAAGCTCATTTAGGACCTGCACTTACGAAGGGGTTAGGCAGCTGTATATCAGGGAGTAAACCTTCTGAGAATAAAAACAGCTGGAGCTTGTTAAGGTAATTACACAGGGGAAAGGATAATGTACTGGGAACTCCTCAGAAGAATCTGATTTGTGGTGAGGGGAGAGAGATAAAAGCTCATTTAGGAACGACATGAACATGCTGCGTAGGTAGCTGTTTATCAGTAAATATCTCCACTGAGATTAAGAAAAGCAGTAGCTTAATAAATTAAGTACTTCCTGGTATGGTTACTGTACTGGTAACTCCCCAAAAGAATCTGGATTGTGGTGAGGGAACAGAGAATAAAACTCATTTAGGACCTACAATTACGAAGGGGGTAGGCAGCTGTATATCAGGGAGTAAACCTTCTGAGAATAAAAACAGCTGGAGCTTGTTAAGGTAATTACACAGGGGAAAGGATAATGTACTGGGAACTCCATGGAAGAATCTGATTTGTGGTGAGGGGAGAGAGATAAAAGCTCATTTAGGAACGACATGAACATGCTGTGTAGGTAGCTGTTTATCAGTTAATATCTCCACTGAGATTAAGAAAAGCAGTAGCTTAATGAATTAAGTGCTTCCTGGTATGGTTACTGTACTGGTAACTCCACAAAAGAATCTGGATTGTGGTGAGGGAACAGAGAAAAAAGCTCATTTAGGACCTGCACATACGAAGGGGGTAGGCAGCTGTATATCAGGGAGTAAACCTTCGGAAAATAAAAACAGCTGGAGCTTGTTAAGGTAATTACACAGGAGAAAGGATAATGGACTGGGAACTCCTCAGAAGAATCTGATTTGTAGTGAGGGGAGAGAGACAAAAGCTCATTTAGGAACGACATGAACATGCTGCGTACTTAGCTGTTTATCAGTAAATATCTCCACTAAGATTAAGAAAAGCAGTAGCTTAATAAATAAAGTACTTCCTGGTATGGCTACTGTACTGGTAACTCCCCAAATGAATCTGGATTTTGGTGAGGGAACAGAGAAAAAAGCTCATTAAGACCTGCACTTACGAAGGGGTTAGGCAGCTGTATATCAGGGAGTAAACCTTCTGAGAATAAAAACAGCTGGAGCTTGTTAAGGTAATTACACAGGGGAAAGGATAATGTACTGGGAACTCCTCAGAAGAATCTGATTAGTGGTGAGGGGAGAGAGATAAAAGCTCATTTAGGAACGACATGAACATGCTGCGTAGGTAGCTGCTTATCAGTAAATATCTCCCCTGAGATTAAGAAAAGTAGTAGCTTAATAAATTAAGTACTTCCTGGTATGGTTACTGTACTGGTAACTCCCCAAAAGAATCTGGATTGTGGTGAGGGAACAGAGAAAAAAGCTCATTTAGGACCTGCACTTACGAAGGGGGTAGGCAGCTGTATATCAGGGAGTAAACCTTCTTAGAAAAAAAACAGCTGGAGCTTGTTAAGGTAATTACACAGGGGAAAGGATAATGTACTGGGAACTCCTCAGAAGAATCTGATTTGTGGTGAGGGGAGAGAGATAAATGCTCATTTAGGAACGACATGAACATGCTGCGTAGGTAGCTCTTTATCAGTAAATATCTCCACTGAGATTAAGAAAAGCAGTAGCTTAATAAATAAAGTACTTCCTGGTATGGTTACTGTACTGGTAACTCCCCAAAAGCATCTGGACTGTGGTGAGGGAACAGAGAATAAAGCTCATTTAGGACCTGCTCTTACGAAGGGGGTAGGCAGCAGTATATCAGGGAGTAAACCTTCTGAGAATAAAAACAGCTGGAGCTTGTTAAGGTGTTAAGGTAATTACACAGGGGAAAGCAAAATGTACTGGGAACTCCTCAGAATAATCTGATGTGTGGCGAGTGGAGAGAGATAAAAGCTCATTTAGGAACGACATGAACATGCTGCCTAGGTAGCTGTTTATCAGCAAATATCTCCACTGAAATTAAGAAAAGCAGTAGCTTAATAAATTAAGTACTTCCTGGTATGGTTACTGTACTGGTAATTCCCCAACAGAATCTGGATTGTCGTGAAGCAACAGAGAAAAAAAGCTCATTTAGGACCTGCAATTACCAAGTGGGTAGCCAGCTGTATATCAGGGAGTAAACCTTCTGAGAATAAAAACAGCTGGAGCTTGTTAAGGTAATTACACAGGGGAAAGGATAATGTACTGGGAACTCCTCAGAAGAATCTGATTTGTGGTGATGGGAGAGAGATAAAAGCACATTTAGGAAATACATGAACATGCTGCGTAGGTAGCTGTTTTCAGTAAATATCTCCACTGAGATTTAGAAAAGCAGTAGCTTAATAAATAAAGTACTTTCTGGTATGGTTACTGTACTGGTAACTCCCCAAAAGAATATGGATTGTGGTGAGGGAACAGAGAAAAATGCTCATTTAGGACCTGTACTTACGAAGGGGGTAGGCAGCTGTATATCAGGGAGTAAACCTTCTGAGAATAAAAACAGCTGGAGCTTGTTAAGGTAATTACACAGGGGAAAGGATAATGTACTGGGAACTCCTCAGAAGAATCTGATTTGTGGTGAGGGGAGAGAGATAAAAGTGCATTTATGAACGACATGAACATGCTGCGTAGGTAGCTGTTTATCAGTAAATATCTCCACTGAGATTAAGAAAAGCAGTAGCTTAATAAATTAAGTACTTCCTGGTATGGTTACTGTACTGGTAACTCCCCAAAATAATCTGGATTGTGGTGAGGGAACAGAGAAAAAAGCTCATTTTGGATCTGCACTTACGAAGGGGGTAGGCAGCTGTATATCAGGGAGTAAACCTTCTGAGAATAAAAACAGCTGGAGCTTCTTAAGGTAATTACACAGGGGAAAGGATAAGGTACTGGAAACTCCTCAGAAGAATCTGATTTGTGGTGAGGGGAGAGAGATAAAAGCTCATTTAGGAACGACATGAACATGCTGCCTAGGTAGCTGTTTATCAGTAAATATCTCCACTGAGATTAAGAAAAGAAGTAGCTTAATTAATTAAGTACTTCCTGGTATGGTTACTGTACTGGTAACTCCCCAAAAGAATCTGGATTGTCGTGAGGCAACAGAGAAATAAGCTCATTTAGGACCTGCACTTACGAAGGGGGTAGGCAGCTGTATATCAGGGAGTAAACCTTCTGAGAATAAAAACACCTGGAGCATGTTAAGGTAATTACACAGGGGAAAGGATAATGTACTGGGAACTCCTCAGAAGAATCTGATTTGTGGTGAGGGGAGAGAGAAAAAAGCTCATTTAAGAACGACATGAACATACTGCATAGTTAGCTGTTTATCAGTAAATATCTCCACTGAGATTATGAAAAGCAGTAGCTTAATAAATTAACTACTTCCTGGTATGGTTACTGTACTGGTAACTCCCCAAAAGAATCTGGATTGTGGTGAGGGAACAGAGAAAAAAGCTCATTTAGGACCTGCACTTACGAAGGGGGTAGGCAGCTGTATATCAGGGAGTAAACCTTCTGAGAATAAAAACAGCTGGAGCTTGTTAAGGTAATTACACAGGGGAAAGGATAATGTACTGGGAACTCCTCAGAAGAATCTGATTTGTGGTGAGGGGAGAGAGATAAAAGCTCATTTAAGAACGACATGAATATGCTGCGTAGGTAGCTCTTTATCAGTAAATATCTCCACTGAGATTAAGAAAAGCAGTAGCTTAATAAATAAAGTACTTCCTGGTATGGTTACTGTACTGGTAACTCCCCAAAAGCATCTGGATTGTGGTGAGGGAACAGAGAAAAAAGCTCATTTAGGACCTGCACTTACGAAGGGGGTAGGCAGCAGTATATCAGGGAGTAAACCTTCTGAGAAAAAAAACAGCTGGAGCTTGTTAAGGTGTTAAGGTAATTACACAGGGGAAAGGATAATGTACTGGGAACTCCTCAGAAGAATCTGATTTGTGTTGAGGGGAGAGAGATAAAAGCTCATTTAGGAACGACATGAACATGCTGCGTAGGTAGCTGTTTATCAGTAAATATCTCCACTGAGATTAAGAAAAGCAGTAGCTTAATAAATTAAGTACTTCCTGGTATGGTTACTGTACTGGTAACTCCCCAAAAGAATCTGCATGGTGGTGAGGGAACAGAGAAAAAAGCTCATTTAGGACCTGCACTTACGAAGGGGGTAGGCAGCTGTATATCAGGGAGTAAACCTTCTGAGAATAAAAACAGCAGGAGCTTGTTAAGGTAATTACACAGGGGAAAGGATAATGTACTGGGAATTCCTCAGAAGAATCTGATTTGTGGTGAGGGGAGAGAGATAAAAGTTCATTTATGAACGACATGAACATGCTGCGTAGGTAGCTGTTTATCAGTAAATATCTCCACTGAGATTAAGAAAAGCAATAGCTTAATAAATTAAGTACTTCCTGGTATGGTTACTGTACTGGTAATTCCCCCAAAAGAATCTGGATTGTGGTGAGGGAACAGAGAAAAAAGCTCATTTAGGACCTGGACTTACGAAGGGGGTAGGCAGCTGTATATCAGGGAGTAAACCTTCTGAGAATAAAAACAGCTGGAGCTTGTTAAGGTAATTACACAGGGGAAACGATAATGTACTGGGAACTCCTCAGAAGAATCTGATTTGTGGTGAGGGGAGAGAGATAAAAGCTCATTTAGGAACGACATGAACATGCTGCGTAAATAGCTGTTTATCAGTAAATATCTCCACTGAGATTAAGAAAAGCAGTAGCTTAATAAATTAAGTACTTCCTGGTATGTTTACTGTACTGGTAACTCCCCAAAAGAATCTGGATTGTGGTGAGGGAACAGAGAAAAAAGCTCATTTAGGACCTGCACTTACGAAGGGGGTAGGCAGCTGTATATCAGGGAGTAAACATTCTGAGAATAAAAACAGCTGGAGCTTGTTAAGGTAATTACACGGGTGAAAGGATAATGTACCGGGAACTCCTCAGAAGAATCTGATTTGTGGTGAGGGGAGAGAGATAAAAGCTCATTTAGGAACGACATGAACATGTTGCGTAGGTAGCTGTTTATCAGTAAATATCTCCACTGAGATTAAGAAAAGCAGTAGCTTTATAAGTGAAGTACTTCGTGTTATGGTTACTGTACTGGTAACTCCCCAAAAGAACCTGGATTGTGGTGAGGGAACAGAGAAAAAAGCTCATTTAGGACCTGCACTTACGAAGGGGGTAGGCAGCTGTATATCAGGGAGTAAACCTTCTGAGAATAAAAACAGCTGGCGCTTGTTAAGGTAATTACACAGGGGAAAGGATAATGTACGGGGAACTCCTCAGAAGAATCTGATTTGTGGTGAGGGGAGAGATATAAAAGCTCATTTAGGAACGACATGAACATGCTGCCTAGGTAGCTGTTTATCAGCAAATATCTCCACTGAAAATAAGAAAAGCAGTAGCTTAATAAATTAAGTACTTCCTGGTATGGTTACTGTACTGGTAATTCCCCAAAAGAATCTGGATTGTGGTGAGGGAAGAGAGAAAAAAGCTAATTTAGGACCTGCACTTAGGAAAGGGGTAGGCAGCTGTATATCAGGGAGTAAACCTTCTGAGAATAAAAACAGCTGGAGCATGTTAAGGTAATTACACAGTGGAAAGGATAATGTACTGGGAACTATTAAGAAGAATCTGATTTGTGGTGTGGGGAGAGAGATAAAAGCTCATTTAAGAACGACATGAACATGCTGCGTAGGTAGCTGTTTATCAGTAAATATCCCCACTGAGATTAAGAAAAGCAGTAGCTTAATAACTTAAGTACTTCCTGGTGTGGTTACTGTACTTGTAACTCCCCAAAAGAATCTGGATTGTGGTGAGGGAACAGAGAAAAAAGCTCATTTAGGACCTGCACTTACGAAAGGGGTAGGCAGCTGTATATCAGGGAGTAAACCTTCTGAGAATAAAAACAGCTGGAGCTTGTTAAGGTAATTACACAGGGGAAAGGATAATGTACTGGGAACTCCTTAGAAGAATCTGATTTGTGGTGAGGGGAGAGAGATAAAATCTCATTTAGGAACGACATGAACATGCTCCGTAGGTAGTTGTTTATAAGTAAATATCTCCACTGAGATTAAGAAAAGCAGTAGCTTAATAAATTAAGTACTTCCTGGTATGGTGACTGTACTGGTAACTCCCCAGAAGAATCTGGGTTGTGGTGAGGGAACAGAGAAAAAAGCTCATTTAGGACCTGCACTTACGAAGGGGGTAGGCAGCTGTATATCTGGGAGTAAACCTTCTGAGAATAAAAACAGCTGGAGCTTGTTAAGGTAATTACACAGGGGAAAGGATAATGTACTGGGAACTCCTCAGAAGAATCTGATTTGTGGTGAGGGGAGAGAGATAAAAGCTCATTTAGGAACGACATGAGCATGCTGCGTAGGTAGCTGTTTATCAGTAAATATCTCCACTGAGATTAAGAAAAGCAGTAGCTTAATAAATAAAGTACTTCCTGGTATGGTTACTGTACTGGTAACTCCCCAAAAAAATCTGGATTGTGGTGAGGGAACAGAGAAAAAAGCTCATTTAGGACCTGCACTTACGAAGGGGGTAGGCAGCAGTATATCAGGGAGTAAACCTTCTGAGAATAAAAACAGCTGGAGCTTCTTAAGGTAATTAAACAGGGGAAAGGATAATGTACTGGGAACTCCTCAGAAGAATCAGATTTGTGGTGAGGGGAGAGAGACAAATGCTCATTTAGGAACGACATGAACATGCTGTGTACGTAGCTGTTTATCAGTAAATATCTCCACTGAGATTAAGAAAAGCAGTAGCTTAATAAATTAAGTACTTCCTGGTATGGTTACTGTACTGGTAACTCCCCAAAAGAATCTGGATTGTGGTGAGGGAACAGAGAAAAAAGCTCATTTAGGACCTGCACTTACGAAGGGGGTAGGCAGCTGTATATCAGGGAGTAAACCTTCTGAGAATAAAAACAGCTGGAGCTTGTTAAGGTAATTACACAGGGGAAAGGATAATGTACTGGGAACTCCTCAGAAGAATCTGATTTGTGGTGAGGGGAGAGAGATAAAAGCTCATTTAGGAACGACATGAACATGCTGCGTAGGTAGCTGTTTATCACTAAACATCTCCACTGAGATTAAGAAAAGCAGTAGCTTAATAAATTAAGTACTTCCTGGTATGGTTACTGTACTGGTAACTCCGCAAAAGAATCTGGATTGTGGTGAGGGAACAGAGAAAAAAGCTCATTTAGGACCTGCACTTACGAAGGTTGTAGGCAGCTGTATATCAGGGAGTAAACCTTCTGAGAATAAAAACAGCTGCAGCTTGTTAAGGTAATTACACAGGGGAAAGGATAATGTACTGGGAACTCCTCAGAAGAATCTGATTTGTGGTGTGGGGAGAGAGATAAAAGCTCATATAGGAACGACATGAACATGCTGCGTAGGTAGCTGTTTATCAGTAAATATCTCCACTGAGATTAAGAAAAGCAGTAGCTTAATAAATTTAGTACTTCCTGGTATGGTTACTGTACTGGTAACTCCCCAAAATAATCTGGATTGTGGTGAGGGAACAGAGAAAAAAGCTCATTTACGACCTGCACTTACGAAGGGGGTAGGCAGCTGTATATCAGGGAGTAAACCTTCTTAGAAAAAAAACAGCTGGAGCTTGTTAAGGTAATTACACAGGGGAAAGATAATGTACTGGGAACTCCTCAGAAGAATCTGATTTGTGGTGAGGGGAGAGAGATAAATGCTCATTTAGGAACGACATGAACATGCTGCGTAGGTAGCTCTTTATCAGTAAATATCTCCACTGAGATTAAGAAAAGCAGTAGCTTAATAAATAAAGTACTTCCTGGTATGGTTACTGTACTGGTAACTCCCCAAAAGCATCTGGACTGTGGTGAGGGAACAGAGAATAAAGCTCATTTAGGACCTGCACTTACGAAGGGGGTAGGCAGCAGTATATCAGGGAGTAAACCTTCTGAGAATAAAAACAGCTGGAGCTTGTTAAGGTGTTAAGGTAATTACACAGGGGAAAGGATAATGTACTGGGAACTCCTCAGAAGAATCTGATGTGTGGCGAGGGGAGAGAGATAAAAGCTCATTTAGGAACGACATGAACATGCTGCGTAGGTAGCTGTTTATCAGTAAATATCTCCACTGAGATTAAGAAAAGCAGTAGCTTAATAAATTAAGTACTTCCTTGTATGGTTTCTGTACTGGTAACTCCCCAAAAGAATCTGGATTGTGGTGAGGGAACAGAGAAAAAAGCTCATTTAGGACCTGCAATTACCAAGTGGGTAGCCAGCTGTATATCAGGGAGTAAACCTTCTGAGAATAAAAACAGGTGGAGCTTGTTAAGGTAATTACACAGGGGAAAGGATAATGTACTGGGAATTCCTCAGAAGAATCTGATTTGTGGTGAGGGGAGAGAGATAAAAGCTCATTTAGGAACGAAATGAACATGCTGCGTAGGTAGCTGTTTATCAGTAAATATCTCCACTGAGATTAAGAAAAGCAGTAGCTTAATAAATTAAGTACTTCCTGGTATGGTTACTGTACTGGTAACTCCCCAAAAGAATGTGGATTGTGGTGAGGGAACAGAGAAAAAAGCTCATTTAGGACCTGCACTTACGAAGGGGGTAGGCAGCTGTATATCAGGGAGTAAACCTTCTGAGAATAAAAACAGCTGGAGCTTGTTAAGGTAATTACACAGGGGAAAGGATAATGTACTGGGAACTCCTCAGAAGAATCTGATTTGTGGTGATGGGAGAGAGATAAAAGCACATTTAGGAAAGACATGAACATGCTGCGTAGGTAGCTGTTTTTCAGTAAATATCTCCACTGAGATTTAGAAAAGCAGTAGCTTAATAAATAAAGTACTTTCTGGTATGGTTACTGTACTGGTAACTCCCCAAAAGAATATGGATTGTGGTGAGGGAACAGAGAAAAATGCTCATTTAGGACCTGTACTTACGAAGGGGGTAGGCAGCTGTATATCAGGGAGTAAACCTTCTGAGAATAAAAACAGCTGGAGCTTGTTAAGGTAATTACACAGGGGAAAGGATAATGTACTGGGAACTCCTCAGAAGAATCTGATTTGTGGTGAGGGGAGAGAGATAAAAGTGCATTTATGAACGACATGAACATGCTGCGTAGGTAGCTGTTTATCAGTAAATATCTCCACTGAGATTAAGAAAAGCAGTAGCTTAATAAATTAAGTACTTCCTGGTATGGTTACTGTACTGGTAACTCCCCAAAATAATCTGGATTGTGGTGAGGGAACAGAGAAAAAAGCTCATTTTGGATCTGCACTTACGAAGGGGGTAGGCAGCTGTATATCAGGGAGTAAACCTTCTGAGAATAAAAACAGCTGGAGCTTCTTAAGGTAATTACACAGGGGAAAGGATAAGGTACTGGAAACTCCTCAGAAGAATCTGATTTGTGGTGAGGGGAGAGAGATAAAAGCTCATTTAGGAACGACATGAACATGCTGCCTAGGTAGCTGTTTATCAGTAAATATCTCCACTGAGATTAAGAAAAGAAGTAGCTTAATTAATTAAGTACTTCCTGGTATGGTTACTGTACTGGTAACTCCCCAAAAGAATCTGGATTGTCGTGAGGCAACAGAGAAATAAGCTCATTTAGGACCTGCACTTACGAAGGGGGTAGGCAGCTGTATATCAGGGAGTAAACCTTCTGAGAATAAAAACACCTGGAGCATGTTAAGGTAATTACACAGGGGAAAGGATAATGTACTGGGAACTCCTCAGAAGAATCTGATTTGTGGTGAGGGGAGAGAGAAAAAAGCTCATTTAAGAACGACATGAACATACTGCATAGTTAGCTGTTTATCAGTAAATATCTCCACTGAGATTATGAAAAGCAGTAGCTTAATAAATTAACTACTTCCTGGTATGGTTACTGTACTGGTAACTCCCCAAAAGAATCTGGATTGTGGTGAGGGAACAGAGAAAAAAGCTCATTTAGGACCTGCACTTACGAAGGGGGTAGGCAGCTGTATATCAGGGAGTAAACCTTCTGAGAATAAAAACAGCTGGAGCTTGTTAAGGTAATTACACAGGGGAAAGGATAATGTACTGGGAACTCCTCAGAAGAATCTGATTTGTGGTGAGGGGAGAGAGATAAATGCTCATTTAGGAACGACATGGAAATGCTGCGTAGGTAGCTGTTTATCAATAAATATCTCCACTGAGATTAAGAAAAGCAGTAGCTTAATAAATTAAGTACTTCCTGGTATGGTTACTGTACTGGTAACTCCCCAAAAGAATCTGGATTGTGGTGAGGGAACAGAGAAAAAAGCTCATTTAGGACCTGCACTTACGAAGGGGGTAGGCAGCTGTATATCAGGGAGTAAAGCTTCTGAGAATAAAAACAGCTGGAGCTTGTTAAGGTAATTACACAGGGGAAAGGATAATGTACTGGGAACTCCTCAGAAGAATCTGATTTGTGGTGAGGGGAGAGAGATAAAAGCTCATTTAAGAACGACATGAATATGCTGCGTAGGTAGCTCTTTATCAGTAAATATCTCCACTGAGATTAAGAAAAGCAGTAGCTTAATAAATAAAGTACTTCCTGGTATGGTTACTGTACTGGTAACTCCCCAAAAGCATCTGGATTGTGGTGAGGGAACAGAGAAAAAAGCTCATTTAGGACCTGCACTTACGAAGGGGGTAGGCAGCAGTATATCAGGGAGTAAACCTTCTGAGAAAAAAAACAGCTGGAGCTTGTTAAGGTGTTAAGGTAATTACACAGGGGAAAGGATAATGTACTGGGAACTCCTCAGAAGAATCTGATTTGTGTTGAGGGGAGAGAGATAAAAGCTCATTTAGGAACGACATGAACATGCTGCGTAGGTAGCTGTTTATCAGTAAATATCTCCACTGAGATTAAGAAAAGCAGTAGCTTAATAAATTAAGTACTTCCTGGTATGGTTACTGTACTGGTAACTCCCCAAAAGAATCTGCATGGTGGTGAGGGAACAGAGAAAAAAGCTCATTTAGGACCTGCACTTACGAAGGGGGTAGGCAGCTGTATATCAGGGAGTAAACCTTCTGAGAATAAAAACAGCTGGAGCTTGTTAAGGTAATTACACAGGGGAAAGGATAATGTACTGGGAATTCCTCAGAAGAATCTGATTTGTGGTGAGGGGAGAGAGATAAAAGTTCATTTATGAACGACATGAACATGCTGCGTAGGTAGCTGTTTATCAGTAAATATCTCCACTGAGATTAAGAAAAGCAATAGCTTAATAAATTAAGTACTTCCTGGTATGGTTACTGTACTGGTAATTCCCCCAAAAGAATCTGGATTGTGGTGAGGGAACAGAGAAAAAAGCTCATTTAGGACCTGGACTTACGAAGGGGGTAGGCAGCTGTATATCAGGGAGTAAACCTTCTGAGAATAAAAACAGCTGGAGCTTGTTAAGGTAATTACACAGGGGAAACGATAATGTACTGGGAACTCCTCAGAAGAATCTGATTTGTGGTGAGGGGAGAGAGATAAAAGCTCATTTAGGAACGACATGAACATGCTGCGTAAATAGCTGTTTATCAGTAAATATCTCCACTGAGATTAAGAAAAGCAGTAGCTTAATAAATTAAGTACTTCCTGGTATGTTTACTGTACTGGTAACTCCCCAAAAGAATCTGGATTGTGGTGAGGGAACAGAGAAAAAAGCTCATTTAGGACCTGCACTTACGAAGGGGGTAGGCAGCTGTATATCAGGGAGTAAACATTCTGAGAATAAAAACAGCTGGAGCTTGTTAAGGTAATTACACAGGGGAAAGGATAATGTACTGGGAACTCCTCAGAAGAATCTGATTTGTGGTGAGGGGAGAGAGATAAAAGCTCATTTAGGAACGACAGGAACATGCTGCGTAGGTAGCTGTTTATCAGTAAATATCTCCACTGAGATTAAGAAAAGCAGTAGCTTAATAAATTAAGTACTTCCTGGTATGGTTACTGTACTGGTAACTCCCCAAAAGAATCTGGATTGTGGTGAGGGAACAGAGAAAAAAGCTCATTTAGGACCTGCACTTACAAAGGGGTTAGGCAGCTGTATATCAGGGAGTAAACCTTCTGAGAATAAAAACAGCTGGAGCTTGTTAAGGTAATAACACAGGGGAAAGGATAATGTACCGGGAACTCCTCAGAAGAATCTGATTTGTGGTGAGGGGAGAGAGATAAAAGCTCATTTCGGAACGACATGAACATGCTGCGTAGGTAGCTGTTTATCAGTAAATATCTCCAATGAGTTTAAGAAAAGCAGTAGCTTAATAAATTAAGTACCTCCTGGTATGTTTACTGTTCTGGTAACTCCCCAAAAGAACCTGGATTGTGGTGAGGGAACAGAGAAAAAAGCTAATTTAGGACCTGCACTTACGAAGGGGGTAGGCAGCTGTATATCAGGGAGTAAAACTGAGAATAAAAAAAGCTGGAGCTTGTTAAGGTATTTCACACGGGGGAAAGGATAATGTACTGGGAACTCCTCAGAAGAATCTGATTTGTGGTGAGGGGAGAGAGATAAAAGCTCATTTAGGAACGACATGAACATGCTGCGTACATAGCTGTTTATCAGTAAATATCTCCACTGAGATTAAGAAAAGCAGTAGCTTAATAAATTAAGTACTTCCTGGTATGGTTACTGTACTGGTAACTCCCCAAAAGAATCTGGATTGTGGTGAGGGAACAGAGAAAAAAGCTCATTTAGGACCTGCACTTACAAAGGGGGTAGGCAGCTGTATATCAGGGAGTAAACCTTCTGAGAATAAAAACAGCTGGAGCTTGTTAAGGTAATAACACAGGGGAAAGGATAATGTACCGGGAACTCCTCAGAAGAATCTGATTTGTGGTGAGGGGAGAGAGATAAAAGCTCATTAAGAACGACATGAACATGCTGCGTAGGTAGCTGTTTATCAGTAAATATCTCCACTGAGATTAAGAAAAGCAGTAGCTTAATAAATTAAGTACTTCCTGGTACGGTTACTGTACTGGTAACTCCCCAAAAGAATCTGGATTGTGGTGAGGGAACAGAGAAAAAAGCTCATTTAGGACCTGCACTTACGAAGGGGGTAGGCAGCTGTATATCAGGGAGTAAACCTTCTGAGAATAAAAACAGCTGGAGCTTGTTAAGGTAATTACACAGGGGAAAGGATAATGTACTGGGAACTCCTCAGAAGAATCTGATTTGTGGTGAGGGGAGAGAGAGAAAAGCTCATTTAGGAACGACATGAACATGCTGCGTAGGTAACTGTTTATCAGTAAATATCTCCACTGAGATTAAGAAAAGCAGTAGCTTAATAAATTAAGTACTTCCTGGTATGGTTACTGTACTGGTAACTCCCCAAAGAATCTGGATTGTGGTGAGGGAACAGAGAAAAAAGCTCATTTAGGACCTGCACTTACGAAGGTGGTAGGCAGCTGTATATCAGGGAGTAAACCTTCTGAGAATAAAAACAGCTGGAGCTTGTTAACGTAATTACACAGGGGAAAGGATAGTGTACTGGGAACTCCTCAGAAGAATCTGATTTGTGGTGAGGGGAGAGAGATAAAAGCTCATTTAGGAACGACATGAACATGCTGCGTAGGTAACTGTTTATCAGTAAATATCTCCACTGAGATTAAGAAAAGCAGTAGCTTAATAAATTAAGTACTTCCTGGTATGGTTACTGTACTGGTAACTCCCCAAAAGAATCTGGATTGTGGTGAGGGAACAGAGAAAAAAGCTCATTTAGGACCTGCACTTACAAAGGGGGTAGGCAGCTGTATATCAGGGAGTAAACCTTCTGAGAATAAAAACAGCTGGAGCTTGTTAAGGTAATAACACAGGGGAAAGGATAATGTACCGGGAACTCCTCAGAAGAATCTGATTTGTGGTGAGGGGAGAGAGATAAAAGCTCATTTCGGAACGACATGAACATGCTGCGTAGGTAGCTGTTTATCAGTAAATATCTCCAATGAGATTAAGAAAAGCAGTAGCTTAATAAATTAAGTACCTCCTGGTATGTTTACTGTTCTGGTAACTCCCCAAAAGAACCTGGATTGTGGTGAGGGAACAGAGAAAAAAGCTAATTTAGGACCTGCACTTACGAAGGGGGTAGGCAGCTGTATATCAGGGAGTAAAACTGAGAATAAAAAAAGCTGGAGCTTGTTAAGGTATTTCACACGGGGGAAAGGATAATGTACTGGGAACTCTCAGAAGAATCTGATTTGTGGTGAGGGGAGAGAGATAAAAGCTCATTTAGGAACGACATGAACATGCTGCGTACATAGCTGTTTATCAGTAAATATCTCCAGTGAGATTAGAAAAGCAGTAGCTTAATAAATTAAGTACTTCCTGGTACGGTTACTGTACTGGTAACTCCCCAAAAGAATCTGGATTGTGGTGAGGGAACAGAGAAAAAAGCTTATTTAGGACCTGCACTTACGAAGGGGGTAGGCAGCTGTATATCAGGGAGTAAACCTTCTGAGAATAAAAACAGCTGGAGCTTGTTAAGGTAATTACACAGGGGAAAGGATAATGTACTGGAACTCCTCAGAAGAATCTGATTTGTGGTGAGGGGAGAGAGAGAAAAGCTCATTTAGGAACGACATGAACATGCTGCGTAGGTAACTGTTTATCAGTAAATATCTCCACTGAGATTAAGAAAAGCAGTAGCTTAATAAATTAAGTACTTCCTGGTATGGTTACTGTACTGGTAACTCCCCAAAAGAATCTGGATTGTGGTGAGGGAACAGAGAAAAAAGCTCATTTAGGACCTGCACTTACGAAGGTGGTAGGCAGCTGTATATCAGGGAGTAAACCTTCTGAGAATAAAAACAGCTGGAGCTTGTTAAGGTAATTACACAGGGGAAAGGATAGTGTACTGGGAACTCCTCAGAAGAATCTGATTTGTGGTGAGGGAGAGAGATAAAAGCTCATTTAGGAACGACATGAACATGCTGCGTACATAGCTGTTTATCAGTAAATATCTCCAGTGAGATTAAGAAAAGCAGTAGCTTAATAAATTAAGTACTTCCTGGTATGGTTACTGTACTGGTAACTCCCCAAAAGAATCTGGATTGTGGTGAGGGAACAGAGAAAAAAGCTCATTTATGACCTGCACTTACAAAGGGGGGAGGCAGCTGTATATCAGGGAGTAACCTTCTGAGAATAAAAACAGCTGGAGCTTGTTAAGGTAATTACACAGGGCAAAAGATAATGTACCGGGAACTCCTCAGAAGAATCTGATTTTTGGTGAGGAGAGAGAGATAAAAGCTCATTTAGGAACGACATGAACATGCTGCGTAGGTAGCTGTTTATCACTAAACATCTCCACTGAGATTAAGAAAAGCAGTAGCTTAATAAATTAAGTACTTCCTGGTATGGTTACTGTACTGGTAACTCCGCCAAAGAATCTGGATTGTGGTGAGGGAACAGAGAAAAAAGCTCATTTAGGTCCTGCACTTACGAAGGTTGTAGGCAGCAGTATATCAGGGAGTAAACCTTCTGTGAATAAAAACAGCTGGAGCTTGTTAAGGTATTTAAACAGGGGAAAGGATAATGTACTGGGAACTCCTCAGAAGAATCTGATTTGTGGTGTGGGGAGAGAGATAAAAGCTCATATAGGAACGACATGAACATGCTGCGTAGGTAGCTGTTTATCAGTAAATATCTCCACTGAGATTAAGAAAAGCAGTAGCTTAATAAATTAAGTACTTTCTGGTATGGTTACTGTACTGGTAACTCCCCCAAAATAATCTGGATTGTGGTGAGGGAACAGAGAAAAAAGCTCATTTACGACCTGCACTTACGAAGGGGGTAGGCAGCTGTATATCAGGGAGTAAACCTTCTTAGAAAAAAAACAGCTGGAGCTTGTTAAGGTAATTACACAGGGAAAGGATAATGTACTGGAACTCCTCAGAAGAATCTGATTTGTGGTGAGGGAGAGAGATAAATGCTCATTTAGGAACGACATGAACATGCTGCGTAGGTAGCTCATTATCAGTAAATATCTCCACTGAGATTAAGAAAAGCAGTAGCTTAATAAATAAAGTACTTCCTGGTATGGTTACTGTACTGGTAACTCCCCAAAAGCATCTGGACTGTGGTGAGGGAACAGAGAATAAAGCTCATTTAGGACCTGCACTTACGAAGGGGGTAGGCAGCAGTATATCAGGGAGTAAACCTTCTGAGAATAAAAACAGCTGGAGCTTGTTAAGGTGTTAAGGTAATTACACAGGGGAAAGGATAATGTACTGGGAACTCCTCAGAAGAATCTGATGTGTGGCGAGGGGAGAGAGATAAAAGCTCATTTAGGAACGACATGAACATGCTGCCTAGGTAGCTGTTTATCAGCAAATATCTCCACTGAAATTAAGAAAAGCAGTAGCTTAATAAATTAAGTACTTCCTGGTATGGTTACTGTACTGGTAATTCCCCAACAGAATCTGGATTGTCGTGAGGCAACAGAGAAAAAAGCTCATTTAGGACCTGCAATTACCAAGTGGGTAGCCAGCTGTATATCAGGGAATAAACCTTCTGAGAATAAAAACAGCTGGAGCATGTTAAGGTAATTACACAGTGGAAAGGATAATGTACTGGGAACTCCTCAGAAGAATCTGATTTGTGGTGAGGGGAGAGAGATAAAAGCTCATTAAGAACGACATGAACATGCTGCGTAGGTAGCTGTTTATCAGTAAATATCTCCACTGAGATTAAGAAAAGCAAGTAGCTTAATAACTTAAGTACTTCCTGGTATGGTTACTGTACTGGTAACTCCCCAAAAGAATCTGGATTGTGGTGAGGGAACAGAGATAAAGCTCATTTAGGACCTGCACTTACGAAAGGGGTAGGCAGCTCTATATCAGGGAGTAAACCTTCTGAAAATAAAAACAGCTGGAGCTTGTTAAGGTAATTACACAGGGGAAAGGATAATGTACTGGTTAATCCTCAGAAGAATCTGATTTGTGGTGAGGGGAGAGAGATAAAAGCTCATTTAGGAACGACATGAACATGCTGCTTAGGTAGCTGTTTATCAGTAAATATCTCCACTGAGATTAAGAAAAGCAGTAGCTTAATAAATTAAGTACTTCCTTGTATGGTTTCTGTACTGGTAACTCCCCAAAAGAATCTGGATTGTGGTGAGGGAACAGAGAAAAACCTCATTTAGGACCTGCAATTACCAAGTGGGTAGCCAGCTGTATATCAGGGAGTAAACCTTCTGAGAATAAAAACAGGTGTAGCTTGTTAAGGTAATTACACAGGGGAAAGGATAGTGTACTGGGAATTCCTCAGAAGAATCTGATTTGTGGTGAGGGGAGAGAGATAAAAGCTCATTTAGGAACGAAATGAACATGCTGCGTAGGTAGCTGTTTATCAGTAAATATCTCCACTGAGATTAAGAAAAGCAGTAGCTTAATAAATTAAGTACTTCCTGGTATGGTTACTGTACTGGTAACTCCCCAAAAGAATGTGGATTGTGGTGAGGGAACAGAGAATAAAGCTCATTTTGGACCTGCACTTACGAAGGGGGTAGGCAGCTGTATATCAGGGAGTAAACCTTCTGAGAATAAAAACAGCTGGAGCTTGTTATGGTAATTACACAGGGGAAAGGATAATGTACTGGGAACTCCTCAGAAGAATCTGATTTGTGGTGAGGGGAGAGAGATAAAGCACATTTAGGAAAGACATGAACATGCTGCGTAGGTAGCTGTTTTTCAGTAAATATCTCCACTGAGATTTAGAAAAGCAGTAGCTTAATAAATAAAGTACTTTCTGGTATGGTTACTGTACTGGTAACTCCCCAAAAGAATCTGGATTGTGGTGAGGGAACAGAGAAAAATGCTCATTTAGGACCTGCACTTACGAAGGGGGTAGGCAGCTGTATATCAGGGAGTAAACCTTCTGAGAATAAAAACAGCTGGAGCTTGTTAAGGTAATTACACAGGGGAAAGGATAATGTACTGGGAACTCCTCAGAAGAATCTGATTTGTGGTGAGGGGAGAGAGATAAAAGTTCATTTATGAACGACATGAACATGCTGCGTAGGTAGCTGTTTATCAGTAAATATCTCCACTGAGATTAAGAAAAGCAGTAGCTTAATAAATTAAGTACTTCTGGTATGGTTACTGTACTGGTAACTCCCCAAAAGAATCTGGATTGTGGTGAGGGAACAGAGAAAAAAGCTCATTTTGGACCTGCACTTACGAAGGGGGTAGGCAGCTGTATATCAGGGAGTAAACCTTCTGAGAATAAAAACAGCTGGAGCTTCTTAAGGTAATTACACAGGGGAAAGGATAAGGTACTGGGAACTCCTCAAAAGAATCTGATTTGTGGTGAGGGAAGAGAGATAAAATCTCATTTAGGAACGACATGAACATGCTGCCTAGGTAGCTGTTAATCAGTAAATATCTCCACTGAGATTAAGAAAAGCAGTAGCTTAATTAATTAAGTACTTCCTGGTATGGTTACTGTACTGGTAACTCCCCAAAAGAATCTGGATTGTCGTGAGACAACAGAGAAATAAGCTCATTTAGGACCTGCACTTACGAAGGGGGTAGGCAGCTGTATATCAGGGAGTAAACCTTCTGAGAATAAAAACACCTGGAGCATGTTAAGGTAATTACACAGGGGAAAGGATAATGTACCGGGAACTCCTCAGAAGAATCTGATTTGTGGTGAGGTGAGAGAGAAAAAAGCTCATTTAAGAACGACATGAACATACTGCATAGTTAGCTGTTTATCAGTAAATATCTCCACTGAGATTAAGAAAAGCAGTAGCTTAATAAATTAACTACTTCCTGGTATGGTTACTGTACTGGTAACTCCCCAAAAGAATCTGGATTGTGGTGAGGGAACAGAGAAAAAAGCTCATTTAGGACCTGCACTTACGAAGGGGGTAGGCAGCTGTATATCAGGAGTAAACCTTCTGAGAATAAAAACAGCTGGAGCTTGTTAAGGTAATTAAACAGGGGAAAGGATAATGTACTGGGAACTCCTCAGAAGAATCTGATTTGTGGTGAGGGGAGAGAGATAAAAGCTCATTAAGAACGACATGAACATGCTGCGTAGGTTGCTGTTTATCAGTAAATATCTCCACTGAGATTAAGAAAAGCAGTTGCTTAATAAATTAAGTACTTCCTGGTATGGTTACTGTACTGGTAACTCCCCAAAAGAATCTGGATTGTGGTGAGGGAACAGAGAAAAAAGCTCATTTAGGACCTGCACTTACGAAGGGGGTAGGCAGCTGTATATCAGGGATTAAACCTTCTGAGAATAAAAACAGCTGGAGCTTGTTAAGGTAATTACACAGGGGAAAGGATAATGTACTGGGAACTCCTCAGAAGAATCTGATTTGTGGTGAGGGGAGAGAGATAAATGATCATTTAGGAACGACATGGAAATGCTGCGTAGGTAGCTGTTTATCAGTAAATATCTCCACTGAGATTAAGAAAAGCAGTAGCTTAATAAATTAAGTACTTCCTGGTATGGTTACTGTACTGGTAACTCCCCAAAAGAATCTGGATTGTGGTGAGGGAACAGAGAAAAAAGCTCATTTAGGACCTGCACTTACGAAGGGGGTAGGCAGCTGTATATCAGGGAGTAAACCTTCTGAGAATAAAAACAGCTGGAGCTTGTTAAGGTAATTACACAGGGGAAAGGATAATGTACTGGGAACTCCTCAGAAGAATCTGATTTGTGGTGAGGGGAGAGAGATAAAAGCTCATTTAAGAACGACATGAATATGCTGCGTAGGTAGCTCTTTATCAGTAAATATCTCCACTGAGATTATGAAAAGCAGTAGCTTAATAAATAAAGTACTTCCTGGTATGGTTACTGTACTGGTAACTCCCCAAAAGCATCTGGATTGTGGTGAGGGAACAGAGAAAAAAGCTCATTTAGGACCTGCACTTACGAAGGGGGTAGGCAGCAGTATATCAGGGAGTAAACCTTCTGAGAAAAAAAACAGCTGCAGCTTGTTAAGGGTTAAGGTAATTACACAGGGGAAAGGATAATGTACTGGGAACTCCTCAGAAGAATCTGATTTGTGGTGAGGGGAGAGAGATAAAAGCTCATTTAGGAACGACATGAACATGCTGCGTAGGTAGCTGTTTATCAGTAAATATCTCCACTGAGATTAAGAAAAGCAGTAGCTTAATAAATTAAGTACTTCCTGGTATGGTTACTGTACTGGTAACTCCCCAAAAGATTCTGGATTGTGGTGAGGGAACAGAGAAAAAAGCTCATTTAGGACCTGCACTTACGAAGGGGGTAGGCAGCTGTATATCAGGGAGTAAAGCTTCTGAGAATAAAAACAGCTGGAGCTTGTTAAGGTAATTACACAGGGGAAAGGATAGTGTACTGGGAACTCCTCAGAAGAATCTGATTTGTGGTGAGGGGAGAGAGATAAAAGCTCATTTAGGAACGACATGAACATGCTGCGTAGGTAGCTGTTTATCAGTAAATATCTCCACTGAGATTAAGAAAAGCAGTAGCTTAATAAATTAAGTACTTCCTGGTATGGTTACTGTACTGGTAGCTCCCCAAAAGAATCTGGATTGTGGTGAGGGAAGAGAGAAAAAAGCTCATTTACGAACTGCACTTACGAAGGGGGTAGGCAGCTGTATATCAGGGAGTAAACCTTCTGAGAATAAAAACAGCTGGAGCTTGTTAAGGTAATTACACAGGAGAAAGGATAAAGTACTGGGAACTCCTCAGAAGAATCTGATTTGTGGTGAGGGGAGAGAGATAAAAGCTCATTTATGAACGACATGAACATGCTGCGTAGGTAGCTGTTTATCAGTAAATATCTCCACTGAGCTTTAGAAAAGCAGTAGCTTAATAAATTAAGTACTTCCTGGTATGGTTACTGTACTGGTAACTCCCCAAAAGAATCTGGATTGTGGTGAGGGAACAGAGAAAAAAGCTCATTTAGGACCTGCACTTACGAAGGGGTAGGCAGCTGTATATCAGGGAGTAAACCTTCTGAGAATAAAAACAGCTGGAGCTTGTTAAGGTAATTACACAGGGGAAAGGATAATGTACTGGGAACTCCTCAGAAGAATCTGATTTGTGGTGAGGGGAGAGAGATAAAAGCTCATTTAGGAACGACATGAACATGCTGCGTAGGTAGCTGTTTATCAGTAAATATCTCCACTGAGATTAAGAAAAGCAGTAGCTTAATAAATTAAGTACTTCCTGGTATGGTTACTGTACTGGTAACTCCCCAAAAGAATCTGGATTGTGGTGAGGGAACAGAGAAAAAAGCTCATTTAGGACCTGCACTTACGAAGGGTGTAGGCAGCTGTATATCAGGGAGTAAACCTACTGAGAATAAAAACAGCTGGAGCTTGTTAAGGTAATTACACAGGAGAAAGGATAAAGTACTGGGAACTCCTCAGAAGAATCTGATTTGTGGTGAGGGGAGAGAGATAAAAGCTCATTTAGGAACGACATGAACATGCTGGCCGTAGGGGAGGGTAGCTGTTTATCAGTAAATATCTCCACTGAGCTTTAGAAAAGCAGTAGCTTAATAAATTAAGTACTTCCTGGTATGGTTACTGTACTGGTAACTCCCCAAAAGAATCTGGATTGTGGTGAGGGAACAGAGAAAAAAGCTTATTTAAGACCTGCACTTACGAAGGGGGTAGGCAGCTGTATATCAGGGAGTAAAGCTTCTGAGAATAAAAACAGCTGCATCTTGTTAAGGTAATTACACAGGGGAAAGGATAATGTACTGGGAACTCCTCAGAAGAATCTGATTCGTGGTGAGGGGAGAGAGATAAAAGCTCATTTAGGAACGACATGAACATGCTGCGTAGGTAGCTGTTTATCAGTAAATATCTCCACTGAGATTAAGAAAAGCAGTAGCTTAATAAATTAAGTACTCCTGGTATGGTTACTGTACTGGTAACTCCCCAAAAGAATCTGGATTGTGTTGAGGGAACAGAGAAAAAAGCTCATTTAGGACCTGCACTTTCGAAGGGGGTAGGCAGCTGTATATCAGGGAGTAAAGCTTCTGAGAATAAAAACAGCTGGAGCTTGTTAAGGTAATTACACAGGGGAAAGGATAATGTACTGGGAACTCCTCAGAAGAATCTGATTTGTGGTGAGGGGAGAGAGATAAAAGCTCATTTAGGAACGACATGAACATGCTGCGTAGGTAGCTGTTTATCAGTAAATATCTCCACTGAGATTAAGAAAAGCAGTAGCTTAATAAATTAAGTACTTCCTGGTATGGTTACTGTACTGGTAACTCCCCAAAAGAATCTGGATTGTGGTGAGGGAACAGAGAAAAAAGCTCATTTAGGACCTGCACTTACGAAGGGGGTAGGCAGCTGTATATCAGGGAGTAAAGCTTCTGAGAATAAAAACAGCTGCAGCTTGTTAAGGTAATTACACAGGGAAAAGGATAATGTACTGGGAACTCCTCAGAAGAATCTGATTTGTGGTGAGGGGAGAGAAATAAAAGCTCATTTAGGAACGACATGAACATGCTGCGTAGGTAGCTGTTTATCAGTAAATATCTCCACTGAGATTAAGAAAAGCAGTAGCTTAATAAATTAAGTACTTCCTGGTATGGTGACTGTACTGGTAACTCCCCAAAAGAATCTGGATTGTGGTGAGGGAACAGAGAAAAAAGCTCATTTATGACCTGCACTTACGAAGGGGGTAGGCAAATGTATATCAGGGAGTAAACCTTCTGAGAATAAAAACAGCTGGAGCTTGTTAAGGTAATTACACAGGGGAAAGGATAATGTACTGGAACTCCTCAGAAGAATCTGATTTGTGGTGAGGGGAGAGAGATAAAAGCTCATTTAGGAACGACATGAACATGCTGCGTAGGTAGCTGTTTATCAGTAAATATCTCCACTGAGATTAAGAAAAGCAGTAGTTTAATAAATTAAGTACTTCCTGGTATGGTTACTGTACTGGTAACTCCCCAAAAGAATCTGGATTGTGGTGAGGGAACAGAGAAAAAAGCTCATTTAGGACCTGCACTTACGAAGGGGGTAGGCAGCTGTATATCAGGGAGTAAAGCTTCTGAGAATAAAAACAGCTGCAGCTTGTTAAGGTAATTACACAGGGGAAAGGATAATGTACTGGGAACTCTCAGAAGAATCTGATTTGTGGTGAGGGGAGAGAGATAAAAGCTCATTTAGGAACGACATGAACATGCTGCGTAGGTAGCTGTTTATCAGTAAATATCTCCACTGAGATTAAGAAAAGCAGTAGCTTAATAAATTAAGTACTTCCTGGTATGGTTACTGTACTGGTAACTCCCCAAAAGAATCTGGATTGTGGTGAGGGAACAGAGAAAAAAGCTCATTTAGGACCTGCACTTACGAAGGGGGTAGGCAGCTGTATATCAGGGAGTAAAGCTTCTGAGAATAAAAACAGCTGCAGCATGTTAAGGTAATTACACAGGGGAAAGGATAATGTACTGGGAACTCCTCAGAAGAATCTGATTTGTGGTGAGGGAGAGAGATAAAAGCTCATTTAGGAACGACATGAACATGCTGCGTAGGTAGCTGTTTATCAGTAAATATCTACACTGAGATTAAGAAAAGCAGTAGCTTAATAAATTAAGTACTTCCTGGTATGGTTACTGTACTGGTAACTCCCCAAAAGAATCTGGATTGTGGTGAGGGAACAGAGAAAAAAGCTCATTTAGGACCTGCCACTTACGAAGGGGTAGGCAGCTGTATATCAGGGAGTAAAGCTTCTGAGAATAAAAACAGCTGCAGCTTGTTAAGGTAATTACACAGGGAAAGGATAAAGTACTGGGAACTCCTCAGAAGAATCTGATTTGTGGTGAGGGAGAGAGATAAAAGCTCATTTAGGAACGACATGAACATGCTGCGTAGGTAGCTGTTTATCAGTAAATATCTCCACTGAGCTTTAGAAAAGCAGTAGCTTAATAAATTAAGTACTTCCTGGTATGGTTACTGTACTGGTAACTCCCAAAAGAATCTGGATTGTGGTGAGGGAACAGAGAAAAAAGCTCATTTAGGACCTGCACTTACGAAGGGGGTAGGCAGCTGTATATCAGGGAGTAAAGCTTCTGAGAATAAAAACAGCTGCAGCTTGTTAAGGTAATTACACAGGGGAAAGGATAATGTACTGGGAACTCCTCAGAAGAATCTGATTTGTGGTGAGGGGAGAGAGATAAAAGCTCATTTAGGAACGACATGAACATGCTGCGTAGGTAGCTGTTTATCAGTAAATATCTCCACTGAGATTAAGAAAAGCAGTAGCTTAATAAATTAAGTACTTCCTGGTATGGTTACTGTACTGGTAACTCCCCAAAAGAATCTGGATTGTGGTGAGGGAACAGAGAAAAAAGCTCATTTAGGACCTGCACTTACGAAGGGGGTAGGCAGCTGCATATCAGGGAGTAAACCTTCTGAGAATAAAAATAGCTGGAGCTTGTTAAGGTAATTACACAGGGGAAAGGATAATGTACTGGGAACTCCTCAGAAGAATCTGATTTGTGGTGAGGGGAGAGAGATAAAAGCTCATTTAGGAACGACATGAACATGCTGCGTAGGTAGCTGTTTATCAGTAAATATCTCCACTGAGATTAAGAAAAGCAGTAGCTTAATAAATTAAGTACTTCCTGGTATGGTTACTGTACTGGTAACTCCCCAAAAGAATCTGGATTGTGGTGAGCGAACAGAGAAAAAAGCTCATTTAGGACCTGCACTTACGAAGGGGGTAGGCATCTGTATATCAGGGAGTAAACCTTCTGAGAATAAAAACAGTTGCAGCTTGTTAAGGTAATTACACAGGGGAAAGGATAATGTACTGGGAACTCCTCAGAAGAATCTGATTTGTGGTGAGGGGAGAGAGATAAAAGCTCATTTAGGAACGACATGAACATGCTGCGTAGGTAGCTGTTTATCAGTAAATATCTCCACTGAGCTTTAGAAAAGCAGTAGCTTAATAAATTAAGTACTTCCTGGTATGGTTACTGTACTGGTAACTCCCCAAAAGAATCTGGATTGTGGTGAGGGAACAGAGAAAAAAGCTCATTTAGGACCTGCACTTACGAAGGGGGTAGGCAGCTGTATATCAGGGAGTAAACCTTCTGAGAATAAAAACAGCTGGAGCTTGTTAAGGTAATTACACAGGAGAAAGGATAAAGTACTCGGAACTACTCAGAAGAATCTGATTTGTGTTGAGGGGAGAGAGATAAAAGCTCATTTAGGAACGACATGAACATGCTGCGTAGGTAGCTGTTTATCAGTAAATATCTCCACTGAGCTTTAGAAAAGCAGTAGCTTAATAAATTAAGTACTTCCTGGTATGGTTACTGTACTGGTAACTCCCCAAAAGAATCTGGATTGTGGTGAGGGAACAGAGAAAAAAGCTCATTTAGGACCTGCACTTACGAAGGGGGTAGGCAGCTGTATATCAGGGAGTAAAGCTTCTGAGAATAAAAACAGCTGCATCTTGTTAAGGTAATTACACAGGGGAAAGGATAATGTACTGGGAACTCCTCAGAAGAATCTGATTTGTGGTGAGGGGAGAGAGATAAAAGCTCATTTAGGAACGAAATAAACATGCTGCGTAGGTAGCTGTTTATCAGTAAATATCTCCACTGAGATTAAGAAAAGCAGTAGCTTAATAAATTAAGTACTTCCTGGTATGGTTACTGTACTGGTAACTCCCCAAAAGAATCTGGATTGTGGTGAGGGAACAGAGAAAAAAGCTCATTTAGGACCTGCACTTACGAAGGGGGTAGGCAGCTGTATATCAGAGACTAAACCTTCTGAGAATAAAAACAGCTGGAGCTTGTTAAGGTAATTACACAGGGGAAAGGATAATGTACTGGGAACTCCTCAGAAGAATCTGATTTGTGGTGAGGGGAGAGAGATAAAAGCTCATTTAGGAACGACATGAACATGCTACTTAGGTAGCTGTTTATCAGTAAATATCTCCACTGAGATTAAGAAAAGCAGTAGGTTAATAAATTAAGTACTTCCTGGTATGGATACTGTACTGGTAACACCCCAAAAGAATCTGGATTGTGGTGAGGGAACAGAGAAAAAAGCTCATTTAGGACCTGCACTTACGAAGGGGGTAGGCAGCTGTATATCAGGGAGTAAACCTTC
>NW_025960324.1:0-33650 GCF_023159225.1 Perognathus longimembris pacificus
GAACTTTAAGGACAATTCTAAGAGCTATCCTGGGTCTCTCTATCCTTAATCTTAACCAATAAATGCATCTTCATTTGTAACTGTGCAATGTCCAAGTACGTGAGCTATATAAGCGTTCAATTATATAAGAGAGTTATAAAAGACAGTGTAGAGAAATTGATTATAATTTCATAAATATATGCATGTTAACTGCTGTTTGATTAGTTCAAGTCTACAGGCTATTGTTTGCAGTTTGTAATGAGCCTGTAGGGTTTGAAAAAATTTTTAAAGGCACAATGCATTAATATTCTAATGTGCAGATGATACTGGGAATATTTATGTTCTATGTGGATCAACAAAGACTTTATTTTAGACTAGATTCAGTTGAAAACCATGTTTATTACACTCCTAACAAGGTGTCCTGAGACATACCTCGGTGTTCATGACTCCTACAAAATTAACATAGTGATGTATGCTCCCCTAAATAATTAATGAATATATTACACTATTGATTTTGCCATGGATGGAATTAATATAAGTTGAAACACTATTCCCACATTTCAAACTAAAATTATGACCAACGTTCAGAAATGAATTACACATAAAAATAAAATATCTATCAAAATGGATCAATATGAACATATTAGCACCGGAGATACCAAAGTAGCCAGGTAATGATTTTCAAAACATTTGGAGACAAAATTGAAGCAATTATTTTGTGCTCAATTTCACCTGTTAAACAATCAGATTCTTTCCTACTACAATAATTACCATGGAAACACTCAGTTATATTTATCCTGGATTTCAAAATTTGAGTTACTATGGAATCACATAAAAGGATATGCCCAAAGATATTAAATGGAAAATAGTACTGTAACAGCAAACTACTTTTGGAGGATATCTCACTTTCAAATTGAGGCATACCATTGAACATATGTAAGATTCGGCAACTCCACTGATTCTCATAATTGATTTTTGCAGTATGAGATTGTATAGATTTTCAGAAGCAAAATTATGTTCGGTGCAGTTTTGTAACCACAAACCAAAAGGTCTAGGATAGTTGTCTGTCTTATAGGTGTGAGATCTCACAGACCAAAAGGACAGTCTAACCAGCCGAGTTCTACTGGGATTATACAAACCTCCATGTTGAATCCAATATTAATATCTACAGGGTTAACATGGAGAATTGCCTAGACAGATAGCGTTAGAGAACTGAGAGTAAGAGATGTTAGAAGCTCGTCCTTCTTCCATAGGATAGACTGGAATGCCAGGCAGATAATGGGGAGAGATTATGTCAGGACTAGATGTATAAACGGAGTCGCGGGCTCCTGTCCACAAATATGGATGCAATAAGGGAGGGTTAGAGATATCGGACCAGTACAATATCTCTGAATTAGCCCCTGCCATAGAGTTACAAGTCACAGGTTAACAGAGAACACATAGGCAGGAGTATATGTTCCAGAGTTAGCACCTTTCCAGTAGAGATCACTACCTGTTGGGCTTTGTGAGACAGTGCTTTTACCTGTCCCCATGAGGGCAAAGGGCCCTCATAAGGGCAACATAAACATACCATCGCCCCTGGTTTAACAACTGCCAAGGGGCCCAAAGTAACCCAACCACCAATCTAATCCAAACCGGATGTGGCTTGTCTAACATATGCGGAGCTAGGAAGTGTTGCTTGACTTTAGCCAAAACATCTCCTTGAGGCAAATTTAAAAACTTAAGAACAAATAGTGCTTCAGCAATAACAGCTCAGGCTATTTTATAAAGGCTATTCATAGATGTGGCATACTCCTAAGTACTACACATATTCCCCCTTTTACCTTATTAATTTGTCTTTTCAAAGTCCAGTGAGCTCATTGTACTCTACCTTGACCTTGAGGTTTATATTCAACTCATGTAACATGGAAGATGTTACGAAATTCTAAATATATCAGTACTTATTCACTGGTATCAGCTGGTCCATTGTCAGTTTTTATTTGAGAAGAAATCAACATGACTGCACATGTTTCTAGTAAATGTTGAATGACATGAGTCCATTTTTCCCCAGATAGAGCTGTGGCCTCCCAAAAAAAGAATGTGTCAATAGTTACAAGCACATCTTTTAGGAAGACAAATTCAAGAATGTGTGTTAAATCCATTTGCCAAATGTGTTAGGAGCCAAGCCTTGAAGATTAGCACCAAGGGGAAGTTTTGTAAAGGCAAAGATCAACAAGTAGGACAGTTAGCAATAATTTGTTAGGTTGTTTAAAAGGAATATTATTTTATTTTATTTTATTTTATTTTATTTATTTATTTTATTTTATTTATTCCAGTCCTGTGGCGTGGACTCAGGGCATGAGCACCGTCCCTGGCTTCTTTTGGGGTCAAGGCTAGCTAGAACTCTCTCACTTGACCCACAGTGCCACTTCTGGCCATTTTCTATATATGTGGTGCTAGGGAATCAAACCCATGGCTTCATGTATATGAGGCAAGCATTCTTGCCACTAGGCCATAATCCAAACCCTAAAGGGAATTTTATATGAGACAGGTAAATGACTTGCATTAGAATGCCGAGCTGCATGGTCTTCTTTTGCCGAAATAAATGAGACTAAAGCATCTACATGAAAATTACCACATGCCATAGGACTTGTCAAATTAGAATGATCAAGAATGTGAATGACACACAGTGAATGCTGTCTTTGGCATAACTGGATTTGAATTGTTTAAATAGTGAATCTAGTGGGGGGGGGAGGTTATGTGATAAATAACAGCAGAATATGTATTGCATAAAACATGTGATGCATACGTAGACTGAGTGATTAAATTAGAAGGTAGTAAGAAATTCTGTAAAGTACATATAATGGTCTGTGATTCATTTTGTGTGCCTATTGCCAGGGAGTGAGGAAAACTTGATATTTACCTTCTGTCCAAAAAGCACATTTGTTATTTTCGGTACTATCTTCAAAAATATTAGGAGCATTTAGAATGGGCTTAGAAAGTCAAATATTATCAGTAATATAAATTTGTTATTGAAATAATTGCCTTAAAGGGCCAGAAAGTAATTGGTATAAAACTTCTCCATTAAAGCCATTCAATGACAAAGGGAGGAGATCACAGGTTTGTAATGCAAATTTGAATTGTTATTTAGGTGTGGGGATGATAATCAAGTAGGTGTCTTGCCCACTGATTTGCAGGCACCTTTTTAAGCCTTGCATGATAATAAAACTGATCACCTCCAGACATGTGGTTTACATTTCAGACAATGTGTGCCTGGTACATATCAAAGTCTTATTGTACTGTGCTATTCCCCCTGTGTGGTAAACTTTGTAAGTAGATTTAATAACCCATTAGAGACAGATAAATCTACCCGGGATAAGAAATTTTGAGTCAGGGATTTTTCTACTAGAAGTAATTCCTGACTTTCTTCACTAGTTAATACACAAGGGCTACTTAAAGTCAAATCCACTTGAACAATGGAGAATAAATTATGCAAAGCATATGTGGCAATTCCTAAGGAAGCATGAAGCTAAATAATGTTCCCTAGTAACTTTTGAAAATCAAGAGTATTTAATTCTTCATTACGAATTTTTATAAGTTGGGGGATAATTGCTTGTTTTTTTAACTAAATACCCTAGATACTTTAATGACTCCTCTGTCCAGATTTTATCAGTGGCAACTAGTAAACCGTAGTCTTGCAAGTGGAAGGGCAAAACTTGTAATAAGTCGAACAGAATATATTTTTTAGGTTGCAGCAAATAATAAGTCATCCATATAATGAATACATGAAACCTGAGGAAATCTTCTCTTAATAGGTTCTAGTGCTCTCTCTACAAATGTTTGACACATAGTAGGTGAGTTTATCATGCCTGGTGGCAATAATTTCCATTTAAACCTTCTATGGGTTCCTTGGAGATTAATCTGACTTAAAGTAAAAGCAAAGCATGATTGGTCCTCATCAAGTAAGAAACTAATAAAGAAACAATCTCGCAAATCTATTAGCATAATATGCCAATTTTCAGGATTCATACAATATTGGGGCAATCTAGTTGTAAAGTAGCCATAGGCATCATAGCTGCATTTAGAGCTCATCAATCAATGAGCAATCTCCATTTGTGAGATTTCTTTTTAACAACAGAAATAGGAGAGTTCTAGGTAGAGATAGAAACCTCAATATGATTTGAACCTAATTGATCTCCACCAAGTCGCATTGAGGCCGCCAACTTTTCCTTAGATAAGGGCTTTTGCTCACTGCAATCTGGACAATCTCTCTGCCAAGAAATCTTACTGAGAGAGACATGCATCTGAACATCAAGGGAAAACTAAATGAGCTCTCCACTATTCAAAGAGGTCTAGTACAATTAAGTTAATAGGTACTTACAAATATTATGGATTAAAAATGGAATGTTGGCCTTCACCATCAGTAATATCCTGATATTCAACACTTTGTTTAATAAATGAAACTGGTGTACTACTGACACCTTTTATTCTAAGTTTGATAGATTGAGTCACCCTGCCCCGAGGCCATTCAGTCTGTCTGTTTATTGTGATGTCATAGCCAGTAGATAGCAATGCTTCAAATTGTGTCTTTTCTATATAAAAATTACAACAAGGTGGTTTTTATGCTTCATTTAAAATCCAGAAAACATATTGGTATTTCATACTGCCAAAACCTCCTTGACAAGGGTTTCTAGAAGTTGATATAGACTTGTAAGCAAAGAAAATCAATTGTGCAATATGACCACTAGCATTACTATCAGAAGGTAGAGGGGAGGTAATAAGGATTTGAATTTGTCCTATGTAGTCAGAGTCTGGTACTCCTGGTACAACTAACACCACTTTAGCAATTAAACAGGAACGCCCCAAAAGTAGGTCCCAAGTCCCCCATGGCAAGGGCCCCTATATGCAAGGTATAATTCTGGAAATTAGCAAGGAAAGTTAAGGTTTGGCTTGAGGAAAGTTCCACTGCCGCACTCGCACTAGGAGCTGGTTGTAACGAAAAGATTTTGGGGAATGCTCGTTCATAGGAATGGGACCATAAGGCTTGCCCTTTGCCCCCTTTCCTGAACACCTTGTACTTTCTCCCTGCGCTGCTCCCTATGAAAGGGGAAGCATATTACGATCAATGTCAGTTTTAGATCTAAATTCTTGGGCCCAATGCACTCCACGTTTGCAGCCAGGGAATTTCCTAGGCGACTTTGTATTTGCCAGTTTCCTTTTAACACAATTCATTATAGTATCCTCTTGTCCCCACATCCAATACATTTAAATTTTCCGGATTTAGGTACTTTCACACTAGCACCCAGAGTTTGTCTCAGTAGCTTCATCTTTTGAATGTCTGAAAATACATTCCGACAAGCCATGACATGTGCTAGTACATCCCCAATCTCCTTAACAGGCAGATTCGCAGACTGACAATCTTCATTAGTAGTACAATTGCCAGTAATTTAATTAATTGATCATGAACAGAAGCTCCTTGTACTGTTCTATCGATGTTTTTCTGAAGGCGCAGTATGAAGACAAGGTAGGATTCCTGGGCCCCTTGAATAAAGCAGGCCTAAGAACCATCCTTTTCACTGTGGTGACGGACCCAACCCCATGCATCTACACATATCTCCTGCAGCCACTGGTCAATCTCCTTTGGGGTATTTACTTGATTCTGGGGGTTCTTGTAATCCCCAGTGCCTGTTCGCATAGCATGTTGTATTCTGTGAAGGACAGCATTTAGGGACTGAGCATTTTAACCTGCTCTGCCGGACACAACATCATTATACCACATTAACCATTGTAGATGTTCCTGAAGTTTTAATAATGCACTACACATAATCTTCCAATCCTCAGGAGCCAATTTTAATAAGCAGAAACAGTTGTCAAAATTCACTGTTTAACTTCAACGCCTGTGGTACATATAAAGTTACCGCTTTCCACAGCTGAGTGAAATGGGCCATATTGATACTTTCATAATGAGGGGACTGAGCTTCTCCATCAACTGAAGGGGGTCGAATATTGGGGAACCGTCGATAGTGAGGGAGAGGAACAAAATCCTCAGAGTCAGAATCTGAAGAAGAAAAAAGTAAAGGCAGGTGCTGCAGCAAAGTTCTTTTCTTCATAAGACTCATACTCATTGAAGACCTTAGCAGATATGGAGAGCCTCTTTAGCACACTGACTCCCTTGCTGAGCTATTTAGAGTGGCTTCATTTTCTGAAGAAACATTGGTAGTGGCCAAAGCTTTAGCTTTTGGCTCTACCTTTTCTCTATCAGAACTGGCAAGAGATTGCTCAGGTGTAGCCATCTCTTTAACTCCTGCCCAATTTGAGTTTTTACCTCCTTGGGCAAACTATAAGCCTTCATAGCTTTTTCCACGTCTGCCTCCAGTTCAGCTGCTGATGTTACCACAGCATCACAAGCATGATATTTAGGGCTGTACATGTTAGTGCCCAAATATACCAAAATATAAGGGGAACCTTGTCACCAAACTGATATGCCTTTACACATGGTTGTTTACTCCTTCCCAGAATTCTAAGTCTAAAGTACCTTCCTCTGGGAACCATGGATTATATTCCATTACCACCTGTATGCACTCATCTAATTGAGAACACAAGACCATAGCTCTGTTAAGTTTCAGTACATGGTCGATAAGATTAAAAAAAAAAGAGTAGATTTAGTTTGTCCCAAAAACCTGTAATATTTTATCTATTAGGAGCTCACCACTCAGTTCCCCTATCTCCTTTCAATCAAAATATCTTTCACCTACACTCGAGGAAGAGCTCAAAACCAGTTCAGCAATCTCCTAAGGATCAGTTATCAGGTCCCTGGATCTGGAAGCCAGTTGTTGGACCCAGGTATTTGTAACTGTAGTCAGGACACAGGGTATGCAAAGGAGAGTGGTCCAAAGCACACTTTTATTTAGCAGGGCCAGGGTTTATATCGGTGTAGAAATCAATTCACAACTTCAAGAGTAAAATTATTGCACAAGTATATTCCTATAAACACCAAAGTTGTGGATGTCACTACTGTAGCAGATGTTGCTATCTCAAAGGTTGTTGCTACTACAAAGGGTGTCAATACTACAAGTTGTCAGCTCTACAACAAAGGATCAAAGCAGTCAAGGCAGAAATCTATTACCAAGCTACTATTTCCTCAAGACTAATTGTCATAAATTATTGACTTCCCACTTAATTGAGAAAAGCTTTCATTGGAGCAGCTGGACAACAAGTCTCCCCAAGGAGGCTCTATAGGTGGGGCAGAGGGTGGAGCAGAGTCTCATGACAAAGGGTCATCCTTTGGCCAACAAACACAGGAGACTCCTTAATAGAGAATTTTCTCCAAAGGCATATTAGTTTGGTAATAAGCATCAGAATATCTTTGCTGAGGTTAAAAACTCCACACATCGTAGAAGTACAGAAGGGCAGGTTTTCTAGTCATATCCTGGATCGTGTTGCTCAGAATGAATCATGTGCTGTGCCTTGGCTGTTCTTTTGAAGAATCTACATACAGTTTTCGAGAGTGGTTGAAGTAGTTTACATTCCCAGCAGCAGAGCAGTAGATTTCCCCTTTCAGGGCCTTCCCTCCAGCCCTTGTTTTTGCTTGAGTTAAGATAATTACTCATTCTGACATTGGAAACAAGTTATCTCAGGGTTGTTTGTATATGCATATCAGATACTGCCAATGATGGTGATTATGTTTATGTGTTTCAATATGTTTATTTCCTCTTCAGGGTAATCTCTTTTTAGATCCATGGCGAAATTTGTGATTGATGCGTTAGGTTTTGGAGGGAATCGTTTCTTGAATACCCTGTGTATGAATAATATTAGCAAGTTATAACATTTGTCTGTTGCAAATTTACCATCTGTAATTTGGAAAAATGGTTTGTTAGGTCTAGGAATTTGGAGGAGATTTATTTGGGTCCTTCAGGTATAAAAACATAATATCCACAAATCGCGACAGTTTCACATTTTTTCCTCCCTATTTGGGTCCTCCCTATTTGGAGATTTCTTGCTATGGCTAAGGATTCCAGAAATATATTAAATAGGAGAAGAGAGATGTATTATCCTTTTCTTGTTCCTGGTTTTCAAGATAATGGTTTTAGTCCTTCCCATTTAGTATGACTTAAGCAGTTGGTCTCATACATATGGCTTTCTTTGTTTTAAAAAGGGTCTTCCTATTCCTATTTTGTTTAGGGCTTTGAAAATGTATTGCTTTGTTATTATATTGAAGGTTTGGGGCAGCCACTCTGAGAATGATGTGATTCTTCCTCTTACCTACGTCAGTTTGGTGGATTGCATTAATACTTATGAATCTGCTGTAGCAGGCTTCCAGCTGTAGAATGTAGGCTAGTTGACCATGATGCATGATTTATAATATCTGTTTTTGGATATTGCTAGGTAATATTTTGTAGAGCAGTTGTGCATCTTTGTTCCTCAGTGAGATTTGTTTGTAATATCCTTTTGGGGGTCGTTTCCTGGTTTGTGATGGTATTTGCGTGAAGGAACTAGTTTGGGGTTTCTCGCTCTGCATCAATTTCACGGGTGAACTAGGAGAATATTGGTGTTTTCCCCTCTCTTAGAAAGTGTTATAGAATTCTGCTGTGATTGCTTTTTTTATATTGGAAGAAATTTCATTGCTTCCTGTATCGCGTCATAATTCATGTGGTTATTTAATTGATTTATACGTTCTTGCCTCAGGTTGGACAGTTTATATTTCTGTAAAAATCTACCTATTTCCCTAAAGTATTCATTCCCTAGTGAGTATAGATTCTGGAAATAGTTGTTTCTGATTGTTTGGATGTCCTCGATTATTCTGGCAATATTTCTTGTGGAATACACGATGTTACCAATTTGAGAGGCTTCTCGCCTTCCTTCCATTATTCTTGAAAGTGCTGTGTCAAGATCTATTATATAACCATCACAACAAAAACAGGTGGCACTGGTATAAAGAAAAACCTTAAGAGAAATGGAATGGAATACTAAACACAGAAATAAAGTTCTAATTTTAAAAATCTTTTTTCTTATTTATTGTCAAAATTATGTACAGATAGGTTATATTTTCGTACCTTAGGCATTGGATACATTTGTTGTCTTGTTTGTTTACTACTCCCTCCTTTCCCCTCTCCATGCCCCATTTCCTTCTTTGCCCATGAGTTGTTCATGTGGTTTACACCACACAGTTTTGTAAGTTTTGCTTTTGAAGTCATTTGTCTTTTTACCCTGTGTCTCATGATTTTGGTATATCCTTTAACTTTCCTAGATCAAATATGAGTATCTATGGTATCCAGTGTACTCAGATAAGATATAGTGATAGTGCAGGTATGAACACAAGAAGGGGATACAAGAGGAACATCAACAACAGAAGCCACGGTTACACATGGCATGTTGAATGTAATTAAAACAGTGATATAACATTTGTTTCCATAATATGGAGTTCATTTCACTTAGCATCATCTTCTGTGTTCAACATCGATGTGGCCAAAAGAGAACACTACTTCATTGTTAGTGGGAATGTAAACTGGTCCAACTACTCTGGCAAGCACTATGGAGATTCCTCAGAAGGCTTAACATAGAGCTCCCCTAATACCCAACAGCCCCACTTTGGGCATCTACCCAAAAGACCAAAAACAAGAACACACTGAAGCCACCAGCACAACAATGTTCATTGCAGCACAATTTGTCATAGCTAAATTATGGGACCAACCCAGATGCCCCTCAGGATAATGTGGTACATATACAGGATGGAATTTTATGCCTCATTCAGAAAGACATCGCCCCATTCATAAGGAAATGGAAGCACTTGGAAAAATATGCTAAGTGAAGTGACCCAGACCCAAAGAATCATGGACACTATGGTCTCCCTCATAGGCAGTAATTATCATAGCTTTAGGCTAGCCACAGAAGAGGATGGCTAAAGCTGCATTCTTACAATCAGGTGATATTCAAAAAAGGAGCTACAGATACATAATTGTATTAACAGCCTCTTCAACTCCTGGTGCTGGGAAAACTGCGCAGACACATGTAGAAAATTCAAAGTTGATCCTAGCCAAACACCATGCACCAGGGCAAACTCAAAATGTATTTAGAACATCAACAACACCCCTGAATCCTCTAAACTACTGAAAAACAGAGGAGGAGAGACACTAGAACTTATAGGCACAGGTAAGGGTCACAACAGATAGTGGAGAGAATTACCAAATGAGAATACTAAAAAATAGAAAGTTTCTGCACAGCTAAAGACATACCAACCAAACTACTAAGACAGCCTATCATGTGGGAAAGGTTCCTCACCAGCAGAGAAACAGAAAAAAAGCCAAATGTCTGTCACCTACAGAGAAATAAAGAAACTAACCACCTCTGAACCCAGTAAACGAATTATTAAATGGGCAAAGTAGCTAAACAGAGACGTTACAATAGAAAAGATAAAACATGGCAAAGAAACATTTAAGGAAATGTTCACCATCCCAGGCAGTAAAGGAAATGCAAATAAAAACAACCCTGATATTCCGTCTCACTCAGGTAGATTGCTGTACACTCTGAACTCAAGCAATAAGAAATGCTGGAAGGGATATTGGGAAAAAGGAAGTCTTTAATGTTAGTTGGAGTGTAAATTAGTACATCCATTCTGAAGAACTGTATGGAGGTTCCTCAAAATGCTCAGCATAGACATAACCTATGACCCAGCCATATTACTCCTCGACATCTATTCTGAACAACATGTCTCAGGATATCATAAAGACATCTGGATATACATGTTCATGGCTGCACAATTTACAACCGCCAAAATATGGAGAAAACACTGATGCCCCACTACAAGCGAAGGGATCCATAAAATGGGATACCTATACATGAGGTAATATTACACAGTGATTTCAAATGATAAAATATTGTTATTCTCAGGCAAATAATGAGAACTTTAACAAATATTGTTGAGTGAGACAAGAGTAGAACACAAAAACCAAGGGGAAAGGTTCCTTTATATAAGACTGTTAGGATGGGTGAGGGGACAGTAGAGACCAGGACGGCAAAAGAAAATCCTTTTCAAATGGTATTTCCACAGGTTTGCCTCAGTGACGTTACATAATGTGTCTAAAACCAAACAAGTACTAAACGAGAAGGTCTAGAATAGATATAACAGTAGATAACAATAGCTCAGCAGCTAAGTACATATGACTGTAAAAGATGAGAATAAGTAAAACAACACCAAGAGGACTCAGGAGGATTCTATTGTTGATGTTACATTTAAAGTTCTAGGATTATTGCCTTTGTCATAAGTTACATATTACTGTATAGGATTTTGGTATACTAGGTATTGTATATATGCCTACCTGCTCTAGGGAAGGGAAAAAAATCAAGGGTATATGATATCACATGAAATGTATGCACTGTCTTATGTATGTGTACACTTTTGCACATCACTTTGTCAACACTTTAATGAATAATCACACACACACACACACACACACACACATACACAACATCTAGCCTTAATATGAAACCTTTTTATGTCTATATAGCATGTCCACTGAGCTAACAAATAATATATGCATGGTTTGTGAGTAATTTTTGCAGGGATTTTCCCTGATATGCAGAGTTAAAGGCTAAGTCTGCCCGAATACATGTTTCAAGATCCTGGAACCTACTAAATTGAGTTTAAATATTAGGGTGTGTGTCAGAATTAGTTTCCTTGCTTTAGGTTAATGAGATTGCTTGTGATAACAATCTCACATGTTACACCAGGCACATGACACGACATCAACCTTGATCATTTGTGTTGAGTTTATGTGTTGTAACCAAAAGGAAAATGACGGTAGCCTTCTACTGGCCTTAATAAAAAGTCAAGACCCGGGCTGGGGATATGGCCTAGTGGCAAGAGTGCCTGCCTCATATACATGAGGCCCTGGGTTCAATTCCCCATCACCACATATACAGAAAATGGCCAGAAGTGGCGCTGTGGCTCAAGTGGCAGAGTGCTAGCCTTGAGCAAAAAGAAGCCAGGGACAGTGCTCAGGCCCTGAGTCCAAGCCCCAGGACTGGCAAAAAAAAAAAAAAAAAAAAAAACAACCAAAAAAAAAAAAAAAGTCAAGACCCAGGCGTCAAAATGCATTCCAAATTATAACATTTTATTCTCTCAAGGAATGTCATGTTTTATATATTCATGATAGTAAATTGTGGGATATGGCTAGGTGCTAGGGAAATGTATTTCTAATTAAACTTCACATAACAGAAATCCTTAAGCTCAACTGAATTACAAAAACTTACCTTTTAAAATATCTCTGTTGCGTTGATATTTTCTATTATAAAGCTAAGAAACTTAATATGAATCAATTTTTAATCTGTCTGAATAGGAATGGAGATCGGCCTAGAGACACATTAAGAATGCTCTATAACACAGGCCAAAAAAAAAAAAAAAAAAAAAGCAAAGCAAAATGACCCTCACATTCAACATAGCCCCAAGAAAAATGTCCATTAGCAGGAATACTACTAATAAGAAATGCTGGAGGACATATGACCAAAAGTAAACGCTATGAAATTATTGATGCAGATATACACTTGTTCAATATTGCTGCCACCTATGATCCCACAAAGGAAAGTTTAGGGGAAATCAATCCTTCATTACTTCAGCACCCCAGATGCTAAAACGCAAAGAAACATTACTTATTTCTTGAAAGGTCAAGTAAACACACCAATCCCCAAAACAACACTGATGAAAAACAAATGAAGAAAAAAAAATCCTGTGATGATGGCTGAAATTAACAAAAATATGAACATTAAATTCCATTAAAAAAATCAAGAACACAGAAAGTTATCCTTGAGAGAACATTGGGACATGAAGAAAGAAATGGAAGTACAAATAGATACAGCCAGTCCGTGGTGGTAGATTAAACAATGAAGGATCAATCAATGTTTTCCTGTCAAAAAATAATTATTTCAAAAATATGCCTCAAGATTACTCTTCCTGGAAGCAGAAATTGTGGGGATCCTGACCCCCTTGCCATGTAGTGCAGAAGCAATATTTTGATCATACCACACACAGATACTTAAGCAAACCCAATTTCAGGAAACAGTGAGTAAAGAATATCGTGAGTTCTATTGACCTCATTTTATTTTCAACCCTTCAGAATCCAGTACTGAAGTATCAAACTGCATGGAATTTCATGCAGTATATATGTTGCACAATTGTCTGACTCTCTACTCATAAGTATAACAACTTCTGACCCTACTGGATTTTTTTATTGTAAGGGCATGGAATACAGCTTTTTGAATATATAAACGAATTTGAATTCACATAAAAACAGATTTTGATTATGTTACAATGAAATTGAACATAGCCGACTAATGATGGAAGTCCTACTGAAATTCTATCACAATTTTTTTTTATAACGCAGTCTTACTGATGACAAAGTTTTGCTTAGCATGCGTCATTTTAGGAGTAGACATACAAATCTCTATGAAATTGCTGTAAGATATAAAATATAATTTTTATTTTACACTACAGGAATAATATGAACATTGAAAGAAAATATTTACTCTTAATAGATTCAATTGTGAAAACACCAACATGAGTATCAACATATAACAAAGTGTGCCTATATTACCTTTATTGAACAATAGCTCTTGGCACTGACAGTAAAATATTGAAGAAAACTTGAATTGATTTATTGTGAGCAACAGAAGTGTAATTGCTCATTTTTTCCTCACTATTTGTGAAGGAAACTTATCAAGTGACCTGCAATGAAAACCGCATTCATTCAAATAAAATAGTTCACAATTAAGGGTTATTGGAAAGAAAACTTTCTTCTTTTAGTCATCACAATTTTATTGATTTAAATCAGACATTTTCTTTCTGAATCTGCTAATAGTGGGTTGTCCATGACTTTTGTAACAATGGACACTGTCAATTCTGTGTTTGGTAAAGATTGCTTTTTCTTATATAGATAGACAACAATGGAGTAATGTTTCCTTATTTTTAATATTATTTACAGTATGATTAAAGTATGTACATATGAACAAATGTATATGTGAAGTAGTGTTTGATTGTCTCTTTTGGACATCTTTCTCCCAAGGCTGACCACTTTTTGTCTCCGTGTGAATTGGTATCTGACTCCTGTGGGCAGGGAAAGAGGGATAAGAGGGGAGGGAAGGTGGGCGTAAAATGACGGAGAGGGTAACAGGTATAAAAAAATTGTACTCACTAACTTATGTGTGCAACTGTAACCCCTCTGTACATCATCTTGAAAACAAAAAATAAATAAAAAATGATAAAAAAAGAAGCAAGGAAGTTTTCTTCCAATCCGGGAAACCCAGGCTAAGATTGATTCAAAAGATTATTCTATGAAACATTAAAATCTAGATAATATCAAGTCTACTCACAATCTTCTGTGAAATAGTTGCAGAGAGAGAAAAATCCTAAACACATACTAAGAAGCTAATATCAAAACCATCCAAAAAACCGTCAAAGACACAAAATATATAGAAAATGACAGAGCAATCTATCTTATGAACACTGATGAAAAACTCCTCAACGAAATATTAGCTAACAGATTCCAGAAAGAGTTTTTAAAAAATCATACAACATGATGTTGTAGTCTTCAGTCCACAGATGCAAAGCTGTTTTAAAATACCTACAGGGATAATGATATCCACCCCACTAACATACTTAAGACCAAGAATCACATAGGTCTCTGAGTCAAAGCCCAAAAAGCCTTTGACAAAATACAACAGACTTTCACCCCCACTGTAAGTTGCATACTTCATTGTCAACACAGTGTCTAGGGAGTATCACTGTTCTATTGATACACTGCTTGTCCTTTGTCTCAGTTTCAGTACAACTGACAAAGTCCTCATATCTAAAATATACTTGGAACTAAAAAAATTAAGTCCTCCCCATCAAATCCTGAAAGAATTACCTACACCATTAGTAAGTGGGTAGAAGACTTAAAGACAGACTTCTCTGCAAAGGAAATAATAATGGTCAATAGACACAGGAAGAAATGAGCAATGGGGAATTCTGCAAAATCATGTCATAGATTATCTGTTTTTCAAAATCCATTCAGGTACAAAAAATTGAAAGGATTGTACTGGGTCAATATTACTGACAATTTACAAAAGATTAAGAGGCAGCTAGAGGAGCTCCAAAAAGAGATGGGTAAGATGATCAGAAATGACTGGCATCTCCAAGACTGGTTCTGCTGGCTCTGGCATGTTCTGGGCCAAGAACTTGCCATAGTGGAAACATTCTTGTGGTTCCCTGCCTGTTCCAATGTCTACCTTCTAGCATCCACCAGAGCTATCTCAGACAGAAGCTGAAATCATCCTGTCGCAAACAAGAAAATACAACAGCCCAAGGTGTCCCTGAGATGTGAAATTTGGGGGCGGGGAGCATAGAGTTAGTGTCTGTAAAGTATAAAACTTCTTATCAAATGATATTTCTAATTGTTTTTGCCAGTGATGTTACAATATATCTGCAAGGGATGGGAACAGGAGAATTTTATTATTTTTCTTATGTTTAATATAGTAAATGAAAAAACCTGTGGAGTCCCCCTTTGGCGACTGGATATGAGTTTGGTACAATGGATCTTGCATATATGCTTATCTGGACTTAGGAAAATACTGAAAAATGAGGGAAGTTGTAACTAATATGACAAGAAATGCACTCACTACCTTATTTTGTAATGGTACCACATATGTACATCAACTTTTCAATAAAATTTAATTACAAATTATAAATTAAATAGTTCCAACTAAGACACTCTCACAAAACACACACACACACACACACACACACACACACACACAATTAAGCAGTAGTTATTTGGCTTACTCATGTGGTGGGCTACATAAATTTAAATTTTCTACGAAAAGAGGTAAGTTTAATAACCTTTAAATGCAAGGGGAGAGATCATTGACAAAAAGTTTCTCACATGCAAACCTAACTGAAGAAAAGATATAGAATTTTACACATGTTTATGTATCCAGATTTTCATTTCATGATCATCATTCCATTCATGCAACCTATGTTTAGAAGAGAATCTTAAATGGTATATTTCAGTAAAGGGGGAAACCCTAACATTGATGGCAGCATTCACTGTAAACAGTATACAAGCGAACCATATAGGTAAGTTTAATAGCTAGTGGAAATGAAAACACATTCAACGTGTTGAGAGTATTATTATTTCATGTGATAGACAAGACAAGAAAAAAATTCTTGATCCTCAAATCGTAGAGCACCATATTATTTCTGCAAAGGAAAATAGAAAACAGAACTTTTCATTATGGTGGAAAGTTTGCTAATACACATTTCTGATTCTGCCTAATAACAACAGATATTCAATAATTGTTCTACAGATACACAAAACAGAACAGTTGCTCATTATCCTGAAATAATTTCTTGATTTCTTCAACTTGCATATACACAGAAATTGATCAATTGGACAGTTTCTGGACACTTATGGTTTGAAACTGTGTGTGTTTCAAATCATTTGAAGTAGGTGAACGCATAAATAACTGGAGAAGCGATTATTTTCATGACACAGGTACATTTCTTCTAAGCTTAGTTTAGGTAACATAATAAGACTTATCCAAGTAATAGAACATTTTGTATATGTCTCACCCATGCAAGTATAATCAGTGTCACATGACAGGAACACAAAATATGAAATGTGCCTAGTCTTATAACAAAAATACTAAATATTGTAGACTATATCAGAAATGATTATCTTAAGATTTGAGATCAATGTCATAATATTTGATTTAAAACTATCTTACATGAGACACAAAGAATAAATGAAAAAAGAAGGCATCATTTTTGTGGGAAGTGACTTTCTAAGGGATACAAGAAAAATATAACTACATGTCTTCTAAATTTCCTAAGTTTCTATCATCAATCAATATACTCTCCAGGAACTTTACGTTCTTCTCACTCAATTAATTTTGTTGAACATGCAAGTGTGAGCAGGAAACAATACACTTCCTTTTACTCTGAACTCACATGTAAAGATCTTTCAAGAATCTAAATTGATTTTTTTTGTTGCATGTGTTGAGCTCCTTTATCAAAGATTAAGTAGGCATAGAGAATCTGGAATGAGCCCAGATGTCCCTCAGTAGACGAATGGATCAGGAAAATGTGGTACATATACACAGTGGAATTTTATGCCTCTATCAGAAAGAATGACATTGTCGCATTTGTAAGGAAATGGAAGGACTTGGAAAAAATTATACTAAGTGAAGTGAGTCAGACCCAAAGAAACATGGACTCTATGGTCTCCCTTATTGGGAATAATTAGTACAGGTTTAGGCAAGTCATAGCAGAGCATCACAAGGCCCAATAGCTATACCCTTATGAACACATAAGATGATGCTAAGTGAAATGAACTCCATGTTATGGAGACAATTGTTATATCACAGTTGTAACTACTTTCAACGTCCCATGTGTATCTGTAGCTTCTATTATTGATGATGTTCTTGTATCACCTTCCTGTGGTTGTACCTACACTATCTCTGTAATCTTACCTGAGTATATTGGAAACCATATATACTGGTATTGGAACTTGGAAATTGAAAGGGAATACCAAAATTGAGGGATACAGGGTAAAAAAAGACAAACAACTATAAAAGCAATACTTGCAAAACTGTTTGGTGTAAGTGAACTGAACACCTCGGGGGGTGGGAAGAGTAAGGGGGAGGGGCGTATGAGGGACAAGGTAACAAACAGTACAAGAAATGTATCGAATGCCTAATGTATGAAACTGTAACCTCTCTGTACATCAGTTTGATAATAAAAATTGGAAAAAAAATTAAAAGGTAAGAAAGAATGGAAAACAGAAAGGAGTGAATAGGAAGGGAGAAAAATGAAGACACTTGGGATTACAGAACTAAGAAAGACACTTGCAGAAGAAAAGAAGATGGACAAAAATCTCGCTGAAATAAAGAATAAAGTCAAATAGCATTATTGGTATTTTGAAAAATAAAAAGAATGTAAATTGAAAGTTAACCTTGACCTACAAACTGCATTCATGGGCTAACATCCGGTGGGATTTTTGAACAGAATTTCCAAGGTATTTGTGGCCTTGCCACAAATGTATGGGGATAGTTTGCAAGCAAGTATTGAAAAATGAAAACATGCTGAAAACACACATGATGTAGTTATTAAGGTCACCCATGTCCTACTACCCTTGCTGAGCAAGGGGCATATAACACATATAACCAAACAACATAACATATGTGTATAATTGCTTTTTACTGTATTTAATCAAATTACTCTCCGTAGGATATTAGTAGCTACTCACATGAAGAGGAATTCCAGCCGATCATTAGGTTTTTCTATGAATAAAATTAAATGAAAAGGTATTAGGGGTCATTCAGAAGTAAACCATGACTCTGAAATACTGTCATATCCATAACAGTTTCTTAATACTTTGTAGTTATACAACAAGTGACAATTTTGAGTATGGCCTCCGATAAATACCAATGAATTTGTTTGGATATGTTTTTAGATTATGAAGTCATTGCGGATTTACACATGAATACTTTAACCATTCACAGTTCAGACAGCAATCTGAATATTCCCCAGAAAAGAGGAAGTTTTATTGTACCTAAAAGAAAAAGGCAGCTCTTCCACTGATTATACTTGTTTCCTTTATTTCTAAGAAATAGAACTTTGTCAAGGGATAATGGCATTTTCTTTACCTGTTATTGGTAGATGACTCCACACTGCCCCAAACAAAAGTTGGGCTAGGATTTTCCAAGGATTCTGGAAAACAGAAAAGTGGATATGGTCTTCAGGGAATATATTAGACTTTCTCTAACATTTACATGGCCAAGGAAAGACATAGGTAATGTTAACCACCTAAAGGACCTCATATAACAATGATTTATGTGGATAATTAACATGGAAAAGAAAGAGTCCTAAACTATGCAGGGAAAATCTTGTGGATGTTGCTTTTTTTTTTTATATTCTTTAAAAGTTCATTTCTGAGTGCTGGTCTTCATATATGAAGATAAGCATATTACCTCTTATCAATATTAGCATACATTAAGTATGATGTAGAGCAAAAGTGCTTACTATTATATGCCATCTATCTCTAAACTGACATTCAGTTACAGCAGAAACTCAAAAGGTAATCTAGCTCTTTACCTTTATCCCAGTCTTCCTCACAGGAGAGGCTGTGCCTTGTGTTTCCAGATTTTTTCTCTTGTGCTTGGGGCCAATTCATAGTAACTGCAAGAAATAAAATAAGAAAAATGGTATCAGAGTATTTTCCAGATTGAATCTGAGTCAGATCTGATTTATGTTTCATGTATCAAGCTTACCTACATCATCCTCAATGCAACTTTGGTCCGCACATGTTGCTATATGTTCACTGAGCTGATCTCGCAGCACCAAGTGTCGGGCATTGAAGGGACAAGTAGCCAATTTGGCAGCAATGTCGGGATGATTCTATTGAACCAGGATGTAAAAAAAGAACAATAGTAAAATTTATTGGGAGAAGGAAAGTGTTGCGCATATTCTACTTTAGTTGGGGTTTAACCTTCGGTTGTTTGCTATACTAGCACCAGTCTAGCACAAGAGGACAGGTTAGTATAACTTCGACTCTTCCTCAATCTGTTTCTTACAATTGTCAAGGTCTGGGAGGTGGATAAGTTTCTCTCACACTCTATTTCTCATGCTCTCTTTGCATAAAAATCCTTCAATTTAAACTCAAGTCATGACAAGATTGGATGTCGGACACAGCAGCAAAGTGCTGTATTCTTAAAACATAACTTTGGCATATAAAAACATTCAGAATCATGACTTCTTCACTCAAAAGGCATTTATTTCTTCGGTTCGGGCACATTTCCCTTAGTATAATTGTTTCCAAGTCCTTCAGTTTTCTTACGGATGGGACAATGCCATTTTTTCTGATAGGGACATAAAATTCTATTGTGTATATGTACCACATTTTCCTGACCCATTCGTCTACTGAGGGTCATCGTTGGTTCCAAATTCTAGCTATGAGAAATTGTGCTGCGATGAACATTGTTGTGCTAGAGGATTTATTGTGTTCTTGTTTGTGGTCTTTTGGATAGATGCCCCAAAGTGGGGTTGCAGGGTCTTAGAGAAGGTCTATATTTAGCCTTTTGAGGAATCTCCACACCACTTTCCAGAGTTGCTGAACCAGTTTACATTTCTCTCATCAATGAAGTAGAGTTCCCTTTTAGCCACATCCCCTCCAACATTTGAAACATGGACTCTATGGTCTCCCTTCTAGGGAATAATTAGTACTGGTTTAGGCTAATCACAGCAGAGGATCACAACAGACCATAGCAATTATGATGATGCTAAATGAATTGAAATCCATGTTATGGAAACGACTGTTATATCACTGTTGTAATTACTTTCAACAAGCGATGTGAAACTGTAATTCTATTATTGATGATCGTCTTGTATCCCCTTCCTGTGTTTGTTCCTGCACTATCACTGTATCTTATCTGAGTACCTTCGAAACCATGTAATACTGGTATTACAACTAGGAAATAGAAAGGGAATACCAAAATCGAGAGACAGAGGGTAAAAAAGACAAATGATTACAAAAGTAATATTTGCAAAACTGTTTGTTGTAAATGAACTGAACAACTCATGGGGGGATGGAAAAGGAGTGGGGGAGACGGAAGAAGGGAGGAGGTTAAAACAGTACAAGAAATGTATTCAATGCCCAACGTATGAAACTGTAACCTCTCAGTCCCTACGTTTGACAATAAAAGTTTAATAAAAAGAAAACAAAAAGGCATTTATTAAGATATGCTAGATGAATTGGTACGATACACTGATGGGAAACATAGTGGAAACAGATTCAGTGTGTTTGTTAGTGCAAGTATGTGATCGTATGTGTATGTACAAACTTATTTGTATTTATGCACATGTACATATAAGAATATTTGAAAACATATAAACATGCATATGTGTATGCACATACACATGTGCATATATATGTGTCTTTCTGTGCACATGTGTATATATGATCAGTGAGTATCCTTAGAAAAGCATAACAAAGGGAAGATTGTTTTCTGCCCAGGGCAATGTTTTTTAACACAGAAAGATGAATTGGATAGACAACTATATTAGCATTTGAAAGATTTCTTGTTCTTTGTGAAAATAACTGTTGTGGCATCATAACAAAAAAAAAACACCAAAATATATGAAACTGGCAAAACACTTCTTCGTTATCATCAATTCAGGATTACTAGGCTTACTTAGAAGTAACATGGTTAAGGAACCATGACCTGCCATAAGACAGTGCATGTGTCTTAATTTTTAGCAACTTTATTAAATTGCTGATTTAGAGTAGGTAATTGTGAACAAGGAAACAAGTACTAAGTCGCTACACTCAGATTGAAATGATTGTCCTACAGAAAACATCTTGCAAAGTCCTACTTATCCTAGAACTCTGTAAACAATTTGCACTATTTGTTATCTGCACTACACAAAGATCAGATTACAAGAGCAAATACAAATATGTGTATACTGCATCTACCCAGGTAGTCTATCATTTCATTCACACAAATTTCCCATATTTACTCAAGTAATCAAGGTTCAAATTTATGTTTGTAGTAAAGTATGACCAACTCACCATTTTGAAATGCAACCCTACCTTTCTGCATTTCACCAGATGGTACGGGAATCTGCAGGCCCTGATCTTGTGACTCTTATTATAGGGGCATTGCAGTAACCTTTCAGGATCCAGAGATTCACCTGGAAAGAAAAATATCTAAGCAAATTAGGTATATTTTTGAGAAGATATAATTCTTTCCCTTCTCTTCCAATTACAACATATGCATTAATTTCAAATTCACTTTTGTGACAACAAACATGCTAAGTATGCCTTTGGATATTATCATAGAAATAATAATCAAATTCATTTCAGTTCCCATGTGTGAATTCTTAGGCGTAATTTGGGAAAACATTTTTCCATTAATAGAAGGACTTTTTGCGGTTACTGTTTTGCAATATTCATGCTATGTCCTCTGTTGACAGGGAAGGTGCATTGAGGGCAAGACATTTACTTGCATTCTTATGTCTCAATAGTACGAATTAAAAATTCCACTGTATAATTATCAGAATGTCTCAATTCTGAACTCCATCCCGTTGAATCTCACCCACAGCGTTTTGCATACTGAGAATGCTAAACATAAGATGATGGGAACCATTTGAAGTGTTCTTTTCAAAGGACATTGGGAACATGCTTACCTTCTTGCATTCTGGTAGACAGGGAAATATCTGCACTTCCTGTGAGGAGAAAAATTCTCTCAGAAAACCAATGAAGAAATATTTCCAGACCAGAAGTCTCAAACATTATCATTTCTTTGGAGAAACAAAAGAATATCGAAGAACTTGGAAGATATTCAACTCATTAACTTTTGAGTTCTTTGATGCACATCCTGTAAATACTGATTTTCTTAATCCACAAATTACAGTCATTTTCAGAAGAAAAACAGGAGATAGTTTATGACTTATTTCAACACAGTTTTTCTAGGGGAACATGAAGGCATCTTTTCCTGTTCATTCAAAGAGGGATGGAGTGTCTATAAAGTATTACACTGAAATTAGGTTTAAAATGAGAAAGACAAAGAAACTTGAGTCTCCTTTCATTAAATTTAGGCTGCTTAGAAAACAAACTATTTGGGAGATTTTTATGAATTATCATTCTTAAGGCTGTAAAAGCATTCATTTGTAAATCAAACTCATCAAAAATTTTATTCGTTGCACACGACATGCTTTGAATTTAAAATTGCCATTGCCAGTTTTCGAAGACAAACTAATTATGTGGCATCACAAACATGAAGCACTAGTAGTGGTGAGTCCTGACTTTTCCCGGGAGTAAACCAGGTTGTATATATCTATATCTATATCTATATCTATATCTATATCTATATCTATATCTATATCTATCTATCTATATATATATATATGTGAGTATAGCTTAATGCATGGATGAAATCCTTAAATATTACATTGCCAAGATTCAGTATAAAAGAGGTGTCCTTTGTGAATATCGAGATTAAAGTTAGAGAATGTCTGGCTGGCTCCATTTTTACAATATTTCGACCATGGATTATGTTGCTGCTTACAACTTTAGAAAATTCTAAAACTGCTGAGCTCAAAGTTGCAAATTTGGACAGACAGATAGGACCACAAAAGTATTGGCACATTTATGAATAACCGTTAAGTTGAAGTAAAATGGAAATAACATAAACAATTTCTGCTTAAGGCTAAAAAGAAAACGGGAATACAACTTTTCTTATACATAAAGCATTCTGCTAAAGGTGAGGGGCATCATTTCCTCCAGGAGAAAAGAGCCCCTAGTAATGAGGTGTTCACTTTGCCCGGATTACTTTGATCTAGTGTCTCCTATATATGGGAGCACAACTAGAAGAACTGGATAATCAAACTCATTTTGGATTTAGGGTATCTTTTCATGTCCTCTAGCGCCAGTATATGTCAGTATTCTAATTACTGGCCAAAATCCAGAAGAGAAGGTCCTATCTTCTCGCTGTACTTTATAATCACATTCCAATTTATTCCTCCTATGCTGTGAATAAGTCAAAAAGGGATATGATTTGCTTCCATAGTTTGTTCAACTATCTTATATTAATTCACTGCAGAATATAGATAATTGATTTTCCCAGCATAATAATTGCTGCCAACAATCAATTCACTGCATGTTACTCATTCCAAAGGAAGGTTATACTTTCTAAGGTTACACATTAAGAGAAGACACCTGAGAGACTACATGAATCTAATTAGAGTGACATGGTAATAAGTGGCTCATAATACCTACTGGTATTTCTTAATATTGTCAAATATGAATGAAGGTTTTTTGACTTTTTGTTTTTTGCCCTTTCAGAAAAACAACTATCACCAGTGTGTGTCTTACATTCTCGGGTAGAAATAAATAAATTTCTCACAAATAAATAATGTTCTCATGAAATCAAGGGTAAAACATTTTTAGTAGCTTTCTAGGAAGATCTTATTTCCAATAGTGTATCCAATTTATCTCAGAATCAGGAATTCCTTGACAAATTTCAAGTTTTTAATACACACTGATTTGAGAAAGATGGTTCCCTTTCATTGACTCATATGCCTGCCACATTGACATATGGGTTTCTAAGAAAGCACCCATACAAAGGAATTATGCAACAAACCAATGTAAATCTTCCCAATGGAAATGCTTCTTAACGGTTGAAAAGGGCCTAGAATTATCTCCAACATATTATTAACCAAAATCATACTCGACAGCAAAAAACAAAATTTTTTCAACCAAAGGACATAGAGAATTCCATTTGTATTGTGCATATGATTATAAATTGTGGAAATGTTTCAGGTGCTGTTAAAAAAATTTCAAGGGACAGGAAATTGCTCTGTATTAAAAAATAGGACATGGACAATGATGAATTACCTGTCTTGTTGATTAAAATGACATGCACTGAGACTGAATTAGCAAACCAAGATACACTATGAAAGGAAGTATTCTAGTGGTAAAACTCATGAGTTTTCATCCAGTTGTATATCGCCTGTGTAATTGCAAGCAAATAATCAAGCAACAAGTGTATTTGAAAGGAATAAGGAGAAATCTCAAAATTGTAACAGTAGGACTGAAGTCTACAAAGTATATTAATCTTTAGCTTTAATTTCTTTGTCATAGACGACCATTCAAGGGACTTCATTCATGACAAGTGTTCATCAAATTTGTGAAAATGTTTTCTGACTGGTAGATATCTGTACTAAATAGTTCAAAATTTTCCAACTTTTCCAGGTCTCAAACACGTAAATGCCCGTTTGAACTCATATAAAGTAAGACAATAATTTTTAGATATTCCTGTGTTCTTACTTGAACTATGGCTCAAGGGATCTATAGGTAATTACATCTAACAGAACATTAACTATAAAGTGAGGGAACATTGGGCAATACTGAGAGTCATCGCTTCAGATAGTAACTGTTTCAAATAGTAGTAAATTGCAGCAGTAAATTTGTTGTGGGCATGAAACAAGTGTACAACCCCATAGAAATATCATTGTTAGACCTAAATAAAAGTGAGAGTAATGGTAGTAAATTTGAAGACGGACACATTGGAAATTGCTACATTCTCAATTCCAGGGACATAACATTTTTGATTATGTGATATGTTGGACAATACTTGTGTTTTTGAAAAATATGTAGGGACTACCTCATGGGACTTCAGTTAAAGGAATTACAAAGAACCTTTGTAGCCAGAAATGTCAGAGTGTATATCAAAGAGTCAAAAGGTAGTCCACACGAGATGGGGACTGATAACTGAAGGAAGGACACGAGGGAAATGATTGTTAGATGTCTCTGAAGGAGAACTGTACTTACCAAATTAGTGAAGGAGCCTCTCCTCTCAACGAAGTAACCTGGTCCACCGTAGACCTTTCCGTAGTAACAGTTACTTTTAACTCCTGTCTCCTCGGTGTGGGGTCACTAGTATTGTGACGTGGCTAATATTGGTCACTTCCGGGTTATGATCTCACGTCATTCACAAGCACTTCCGCATTTGACAATGGAAGTGCTCAATGCCACCTTCAACCCGAAAGGGGAGTCCTATTTGTTCTTCCTGTCCATTGTTTATCTATGATTTTGTAGAAGTAAGCGAGGTTTCAGAAGTGGAATCCTGAGAGTCGTTTTCACACACTTTTCAACTAGGCAAGATCCCTAAACTCCTAAGTGTTTCTAATTCCTTCTTCCTATACATTTCTGTTCTGTCCATGATCCAGACTTTGGAAAAGCATCCACTTTTACGCAAAGTGTTCACATGAAGCTATCAAGGAAAATGTTGACAATTCTATGCTTAAGAATTAAACAACAGTGAATGATTTTCTAATAGAAAAATAGTGTTCTTCAGTAAATGTCTCTAGGGAGAATTGATATTAAATCATCCCCATAGTAAGCATTAGAAATGAAAAAATTTTGAGAATGGATTACCTACTATAGCGGTATATAAAGACCTCATGAGCCCTGTGTCTTTTCTATACTGAAAACAAAGTGACCACATTATTGGAACGAGAGAATTTTCAAAGCAAGAGGGTTTACATATTTTTAAAGGCATGTAGTACAAATAACATTAGAAAATATAGTTTCAAAACCAGGATTTGTAAAAAATAAAATCACGTTCTACCAATATTTTCCTTTTGCTTCATCTGTATAAATCATTGTTATTTGTATATTAACTTCAAATTGATGCCATGCATTCACTTAATGTAAAATGATAATGAAATTATGCGATAAAATTATCTCACAACAATTGCTCAGACATCTGGAAAGACTGAAGTCCTCTAACGCAACTTCATGTCATATATATCAAATGAAATCAACAAGATGTAAGTTGATGTCACATTTCCTGACTCATAATTTTTCGGTGAGATTTGTATAATATGGAGACTGTTTGTAGATTTATTCAGAACTGTTTTAGTTATATAATAAAGCATGAAAAATGAATTAAAATTTCTAGACCATGTACCACATGTGTGTAATCACATGCATCAGAGTTGCATTGTAAATGTTCTTCTTTTGGAATTACCTTGTTTTTCTTCCAAGAATATTTGAAAACTCAAGGTGGTTTCATTTCAGACCTACTTAAAACATTGTTAGATACAACAGCAACATTTGTGAATGTTGGGACTTAGTATTGCATACAAGAATTAAGGATTACTTGGTTGGTAGTTACTTTCTTGTGAATGTACTATGTATGAACCAAAAGAAACATAAAAGTGAAGGCTTCATACCAGAACATTAAGGACTTGAGTGTTTTTACAAATCCAGCTTACTAGGGACGAATTTTTTCTTTCCCTCTGAGGAACTGAGGTATTACAATAGTTCTATTCATGTACCAAAGAACATCTGAAAAAGCCACAAGGGACTGAGGAAATAGGATAGCTTTGGTTATAATTGATAGTTTTCAAAACCCCCAAACCATCCAGTTCATAGTAACCGATTTCTTGAAAGAGAAAAGAGGCAAAAAAGATTTTCTCAATCTCAAGAAGGAAAGCAAACTCTGCCAAAGAGATTAAAAACCAAAGATTTCCACAAACGTGTTTTCAGAAGGAAGGGCCCTGGATTTTTTTTTTTTTTTTTTTTTTTTTTTATCTCTTAAGGGTTATTGGGATACAATAGATGGAGCTCATGTTCATTTCATGGTATGGGGACTTTAGCTATTTGTACATCTCTTAAATCATATCAGAGTTCTGGAATCAAAGTGGAATACCACATCTGATTTCCTGTTATTATGATGTCTTGCACTGGGGATATTTGTACTTACGTACAGGTGAGTTTCTTTCCTGTGCATTGTATTCTCCCTGATCTCTCCTCTCCTGCAACATGATCCTTGTGATGATTTCAATCATTCATCTGCCATTATTTTGTCTTCCATTCTTGAACCCTAATCAGGTACATATGCAGTGAAGCATTATTAACTTCACGAAATATCAAATTGAACATTACACTTTAACAGTGAAACATTGTAGTGAGGCAAGGGTCCTCAACCAGGTATCTTTATGAAAATTGGCCACCAAAGGTGACAATTATTCCTTGGAAATATAGGGAAATCAAAATAATTCCAAGTAACACAGTCAAAATGAGAGGCACAGGTATAAAGATTATAATATATATTTACATCTACATATATACATACCACATAGACCAACTGATTTTCGGTAGGCAGATAGGAATGTAATATATATCTAAGTATGTGTGTGTGTATATATATATATATATATATGTATGTATACATCTCTCTATATAGATAGATATAGATACCTATATCTATATCTATATATCTTTCTATATATGTAATTGTAACTAAATCAAGTATGTATGTGTGGATGCCTGTGGGCAAGATAAAATCCTTATTGCATTCGTGAGAGGCATGGTAGTTTGAAGTGTGGATAAACATAATTGTCCTCATCACCTACTAATATCTCATTACTGGGTCTGCGGTAGAACTACCCTTATCACATCAAGCAGTTACTGTTTTGTTTCTAAGTGCTCTGTTTTTAACTCCTCAAGAAGAAGTATAGTTTCGCTGCAGATACCCTAATTATGAGAAAAATTGAATATAATGTCTACACAATATATCTTTTGGTTCTTGAATACACTACTTAAAATAGTAAATGGAAAACATATTGTTTAAGGAACACCACATTTTTGGCCACCCAAAGAAGGATTTTGTTCTCTTAGTGAATTCAAATTTTTAAAGTATATAGAAATAGGTCCCCATATTCTTTGATATTTATACTGTCTTAATCAAACAAAAAATCCTGGAAAATTGTTTCTCTATAGAAGTGTGAGAACAAACAAGAGAGAAATGAAAATTGGATTTCTATACTTTTGGCTTTGTAAGTGGAAACTCCCTAAGGATAAGAACAGAGAAGAGTTGATTTACTGCAAAACTGAGACATTCCAAAATACAATAACAATATTTTATCTAAATAACCATTTACGTAATGGCGTAATCAATCAGGATTCATTGTGTCATAATTCCTTGATACTAGGAGAAAATAAGAGAGAGTCACTGAGGGAGAGACACCGGTATTGGGTGAACGACTTGGCTAAATGACTGCACTCTAATTTTGCCTTTAACCTGGCTGAACTGTTTGCTGTATGCTTGTGGGTGATTTCTTATATCTGAAACATGGCTGTGGAATATTTTCTAAAGCATTTGAATTGCATTATATTTCAAAAGAGAACTGTCTGTATTTCCATATCGCATAAAGTTTTAACAGTTCATATTCTAAGAAATTTCAGCCTATGTTCTTTGCCTTTATAACTCCTTGTTCAAAGAGTGAAATATTTTGTCTAAAGCTTTATAATGTTTGAGGTACTTCCGTTGATTTCCGAAGTAATATCATGATTCTAGGTGATAAATCCCAATGAATTTACTAAACATACACTTGATTTGAAATTCTTCTCATTTACAAACATATATCCTTAATTTTGGCTTATCTATTCTACAGAAGGTGTAAAACTATGACGTTAGTATAGAATAAAGTTTTGCAAAAATGCCAAATGGACAAATTAGAACTGAAGGCTAAACTATTCCCTTTTATGCCTCCATTTCCTCCTTTGTTCTCAGCCCAAGTTATACCAGGGCCTGTGCCATTGGTTCAAATTATTATGTCACAAAAATTAGAGAAGAGTTCAAGTTTTTTTGAGTCTGGCTCTCTTCACTTATATTTATTCCAAGTCCTTCCAGTTACTTATGAATGGGGCAATGCCATTCTTTCTAATCGAGGTATACAATTCCATTAGGTATGTATACCACATTTTACGGATCCATTCGTCTACTAAGGAGCATCCGGGATTGTTCCATATTGTGCTGCGATAAGAAGAAAAGTTTTTTTTTTAATTCTTTGTTTATTGTATCAAATACATTATTCTCAATGGAATAAATATATGATTCTTGATTGAATTATGGCTGGATATTTGTACTGAGCAATGCTAGAACTTTTAAAACTCTACAGGTGACTTTAGGTTTCTGGTGATTTGTTGGAAAATTCATGGATGCAAAAACGTCTTCCTTGTCTTGAACGACTTGTAAGTTTATAAATTTTTCCTGGAATTTTGAATGTGGAGTACCTGCATCCACTTCTTTTGCATGGCTGTTAAACACAATGAAGATATTTTGGAGCTCTAGTAACAACAGACATATAGAGAACCGCCTAATTCAGTGGCAATTTTATAATTTTGAATATTACAAGGTAGGTTATATTGGTGAAAGATATATTAACTACGCAGTGAAAAGGGAGATGATATTAAAATAGTAACATGCTGAAACACTTGGAATATTCTAATTAATATGAATTACTCTGACTTCAACCATGCCAATGAAGTCACTAATTTCGATTTCCTTGTGCAAAATTCAATTTGATGAACAGAGTTTGGTACCTACACATCTAGGAAAACATAAACCCAAAGATCCGAAGCTAATATTTGAGAATGGAAAATCTTATGTAGATAGATTGTGAGCTACGTGGCTACCTGATGCAGTGTATTCTTTATTTCTAAAGAAATGAGATAAAATATTACATGAAATAGTAGCAGTTTAATCATTTTTCCCTTCAAAGAAGTTGGTCCTACTATAGAGTGCTTGATAGAGTCCATGTACAATTTCCCTTTTTTCCCTTATGTTGTCATTTGTGTGCCCTTCAGAATGACCAACATAAAATGTACATCTCATCCAAATTTCTGAACTCAGGGTGTGGGGATAGATAAAATATGGATGATTCAATCAATGTTTTCCTGTCAACAAATAATTGAGTATTTCAAAAATATGCCTCAAGATTTACTCCATCTGGAAGCAGAAATTGCGGGGACAGTGACACCCTTTCAGTGTTGTGCAGAATCAATATTTTGATCATAACACACACAGATACCTAACCAAACCCAATTTCAGGAAATAGTGGGTAAAGAATATCTTGAGTTCTATTGAGCACAATTTATAACCCTTCAGAATCCAGTACTGAAGTATCAAACTACATGGAATTTCATGCAGTATATACGTTGCACATTTATCTGATTCTGTACTCATAATTATAACAACTTGTGGTCCTATTTGTTTTTGATGGAAAGGGAATGGATACTGCTTTTTGAATATATACAAGCTTTTGCGTTGACGTATAAACAGATTTTGATTATATTACAATAATATTGAAGATAGCAGTCTACATATGGAAGTCCTATTGGAGTTTTCTAACAACTTTATATAATGCAGTCTTACTGAAGACAAAATTTTGTTTAGCATGCATCATTTTTGGTGGAAACATATACATCCCTATGAAATGGCTGTAAGATATAAAATCTCATAATGTTTTAGTTTACACTACAGCAATAATATGAACATTGAAAGAAAATATTTACATATAACACAGCGTGTATAGGGCTGGGATTATGGCCTAGTGGCAAGAGTGCTTGCCTTGAATACATGAAGCCCTGGGTTGGATTCCCCAGTACCACATATATAAAAAATTTCTGAAAATGGCGCTGGTGGTCAAGTGCAGAGTGGTAGCTAGCCTTGAGCAAAAAAATAAGCCAGGTACAGTGCTCAGGCCCTGCGTCCAATCCCCAAGATTGGCTAATAAATAAATAAATATATATATAAATGCATACATAAAATAAAATGAATAAATAAATAAAAATAATAAAAAAGCAGGCATAGATATATATATAGAGAGAGAGAGTGAGAGAGAACTACAGCTCTTGGCACTGACAGTAAAATACTAAAGAAAACCTGAATTGAGTTAATGTGAGCAACAGAAATATAATTGCTTATTTTTGCCTCACAATATGTGAAGGAAACTTATCAAGTGACCGGCAATGAAAACCGAATTCACTCAAATAAAAGAGTTCATGAATAAGAGTTATTGGAAAGAAAAGCCTTCTTATTTTATTCATCCATTATTCTTGTGTACTTAAATGAAGAACTTCAATAAATCAGCATTTATATCTATGCAGGAAAATATTTCACAATCATTTCACATTTCTGAAAGTTTAACTATTTTCGCAAAACTTTGTACCTAAATTATTATGGCAGCTTTTCCTCAGTGGTGACCATTCATGAAACATTATTTTTACAAAAGCATCAGGGAAAGTATGGTCAGTGTTGATTATGTGGTTCATAGTAAATCACAGAACTTGTACTACGCTCTCCATTTTCTAGTGTGTTTCATGTACATTTCTCCCTTATTAGCTGTGTATGTCTTGTTCATGTCTTTGAACTTGATTTCAAATATGTGTCTTATAAATTGATTTTGCTATTCTAAAAGAGAAAACAGAAGAAGTTGTTTACCACCAGCCCTGTTTGAACAAGGACATTTGTGTCTCGATTATCAGTAGGTTTGAAAAAAAAAGATTTAATCAAATCATATGCCATACATTATTATCTGAAATTTATATGAATATTCACATGATTCTGTATCACTAATGTTGAAATGTTCCAATTGTTTCAAAACTTCGATGATGTATACCAAATTTGGCAAATTATCTCTATCTAATGGATCAGAATTAGAAAGAGAGCCTCAAAATTCTCCAGAATCAACTGCTAATATTTACTTCGTTATGGTGCTTTTGCTAGGGTAATAGGAGTTTAAGTTACTCGCAAAGCACAATTGCATTGTGCCAATAATGAAGACAAAGGATAGATGAAGAGATTTTTTAAAAGGAATCAATGACATGTTGAGGGAGTATTGAGGTGAGAGAAAAATGTGCATAAATTTCTTCTCACAGCTGTTATTTCCTTGCTCATTTTTCTGCCTCTTTCCTTCACATTGTCCTCTTCCCACAACCAACTTCCTTTTTCATTATTTTTTCGAAAACAAAAAAATAATATCCTTAATGTCTATTGTCAATCTTGTCTCCACTGCTTTACTAATTGTAAAGCAATTCCTGGCAGATTGGGTATTATATAGATATGCATCTGAATTTATGTACATAAACATTAGTGTTTTTGTGTCACTTTTGGATACCTTTCTCTCAAGCATGTCCCTTGTCTCCCCCGTTAATTGGTACCTGAGTCGTGCTTTCTTTATCATGTCTGTGTTACTTATTTCTAACATACACATTTCAGCCAGCCAATGCTCCATTCTGTGTTCCAGGCTTGTGTCCCAATGAATACCTTTTTACAAATGTTTTCTAATCATTGTGTAGGATTCACTTCTATAGAGATACCATTTGCGTGGATCCAATCTTCTTTAGTGGGACATTGGATTTGTTTCCATTTCTTGGCTCTTCTGAAGTGTGCAACATAAACGTGGATGTGCAGGTTTTCTCGTCATATCCTGGATCCTGTTGTTCAGAATGGGACAATGTGCTATGCCTTGGGTGTTCTTTTCAAGATACTCCATACTCTTTTCAAGAGTGGTTGCAGTAGTTTACATTCCCACAACAGTTCAGTACATTTTCTCTTTCAGGGAATCACCTCCAGCACTTGATGTTGCTTGAGTTCAGAATATATCTCATTCTGACTTGGGGAAGAAGTTATTTCAGTGTTGTTTGATTTACCTATAATTTACTTCCAATGATGGTTTTATGATTTTGTGATTATTTACCATTTTTAATTCTTCTGTGAAGTCTGTTTTCAGATCAATGGCGAACTTCATGATTGATTTGTTGGATTTAGGAGGGATTAGTTTCTTGGGTCACCTGTATGTGAGACACATTAACCTGTTATAATATTTGTCTATTACATTGCTGTTTGGCTGTCTGTCTGGTTTTGTAACCTTGTCCTTAGCTGTGCAGAACATTTTTATTTTAATCTCCCAATTTCCAATCTTTCAGCAATGTGTTGTGTGCCTCAGACTCTGTTCAGGAAGTTCCTTCCTAGGCCTAGAAGACCTGATGTCTCTGCTACTCTGTTCTATTATTGTTACTAGGATTCACATTTGATGTTGAGATGTTAATCCCTTGTGAGTTGACATCGGTGCTGGTATTTATGCTAGGAGAAGCTTTGATTTTTTTTTTCCCCTGTGGTGATCCTTTTTCCCATCTCCAATAATTGACGATGCTACATTTTTCCATTGTATGTCTCTCATTCCTTTGCCAAATATCAGCTGACTGCAAGTCTCTGGTTTCTTTGAAGGTGTTCTGCCATATTCTATTCATCATGCATCTCTTTTTTGGCAATAGAAGGTTGTATTTTTTAAATAATGCTTTCGTTATAGA
>NW_025960325.1:0-44567 GCF_023159225.1 Perognathus longimembris pacificus
ACTCAAAATTGTCACTTGTTGTATAACTACAAAGTATTAAGAAACTGTTATGGATATGACAGTATTTCAGAGTCATGGTTTACTTCTGAATGACCCCTAATACCTTTTCATTTAATTTTATTCATAGAAAAACCTAATGATCGGCTGGAATTCCTCTTCATGTGAGTAGCTACTAAAATCCTACGGAGAGTAATTTGATTAAATACAGTAAAAAGCAATTATACACATATGTTATGTTGTTTGGTTATATGTGTTATATGCCCCTTGCTCAGCAAGGATAGTAGGACATGGGTGACCTTAATAACTACATCATGTGTGTTTTCAGCATGTTTTCATTTTTCAATACTTGCTTGCAAACTATCCCCATACATTTGTGGCAAGGCCACAAATACCTTGGAAATTCTGTTCAAAAATCCCACCGGATGTTAGCCCATGAATGCAGTTTGTAGGTCAAGGTTAACTTTCAATTTACATTCTTTTTATTTTTCAAAATACCAATAATGCTATTTGACTTTATTCTTTATTTCAGCGAGATTTTTGTCCATCTTCTTTTCTTCTGCAAGTGTCTTTCTTAGTTCTGTAATCCCAAGTGTCTTGATTTTTCTCCCTTCCTATTCACTCCTTTCTGTTTTCCATTCTTTCTTACCTTTTAATTTTTTTTCCAATTTTTATTATCAAACTGATGTACAGAGAGGTTACAGTTTCATACATTAGGCATTCGATACATTTCTTGTACTGTTTGTTACCTTGTCCCTCATACGCCCCTCCCCCTTACTCTTCCCACCCCCCGAGGTGTTCAGTTCACTTACACCAAACAGTTTTGCAAGTATTGCTTTTATAGTTGTTTGTCTTTTTTTACCCTGTATCCCTCAATTTTGGTATTCCCTTTCAATTTCCAAGTTCCAATACCAGTATATATGGTTTCCAATATACTCAGGTAAGATTACAGAGATAGTGTAGGTACAACCACAGGAAGGTGATACAAGAACATCATCAATAATAGAAGCTACAGATACACATGGGACGTTGAAAGTAGTTACAACTGTGATATAACAATTGTCTCCATAACATGGAGTTCATTTCACTTAGCATCATCTTATGTGTTCATAAGGGTATAGCTATTGGGCCTTGTGATGCTCTGCTATGACTTGCCTAAACCTGTACTAATTATTCCCAATAAGGGAGACCATAGAGTCCATGTTTCTTTGGGTCTGACTCACTTCACTTAGTATAATTTTTTCCAAGTCCTTCCATTTCCTTACAAATGCGACAATGTCATTCTTTCTGATAGAGGCATAAAATTCCACTGTGTATATGTACCACATTTTCCTGATCCATTCGTCTACTGAGGGACATCTGGGCTCATTCCAGATTCTCTATGCCTACTTAATCTTTGATAAAGGAGCTCAACACATGCAACAAAAAAAATCAATTTAGATTCTTGAAAGATCTTTACATGTGAGTTCAGAGTAAAAGGAAGTGTATTGTTTCCTGCTCACACTTGCATGTTCAACAAAATTAATTGAGTGAGAAGAACGTAAAGTTCCTGGAGAGTATATTGATTGATGATAGAAACTTAGGAAATTTAGAAGACATGTAGTTATATTTTTCTTGTATCCCTTAGAAAGTCACTTCCCACAAAAATGATGCCTTCTTTTTTCATTTATTCTTTGTGTCTCATGTAAGATAGTTTTAAATCAAATATTATGACATTGATCTCAAATCTTAAGATAATCATTTCTGATATAGTCTACAATATTTAGTATTTTTGTTATAAGACTAGGCACATTTCATATTTTGTGTTCCTGTCATGTGACACTGATTATACTTGCATGGGTGAGACATATACAAAATGTTCTATTACTTGGATAAGTCTTATTATGTTACCTAAACTAAGCTTAGAAGAAATGTACCTGTGTCATGAAAATAATCGCTTCTCCAGTTATTTATGCGTTCACCTACTTCAAATGATTTGAAACACACACAGTTTCAAACCATAAGTGTCCAGAAACTGTCCAATTGATCAATTTCTGTGTATATGCAAGTTGAAGAAATCAAGAAATTATTTCAGGATAATGAGCAACTGTTCTGTTTTGTGTATCTGTAGAACAATTATTGAATATCTGTTGTTATTAGGCAGAATCAGAAATGTGTATTAGCAAACTTTCCACCATAATGAAAAGTTCTGTTTTCTATTTTCCTTTGCAGAAATAATATGGTGCTCTACGATTTGAGGATCAAGAATTTTTTTCTTGTCTTGTCTATCACATGAAATAATAATACTCTCAACACGTTGAATGTGTTTTCATTTCCACTAGCTATTAAACTTACCTATATGGTTCGCTTGTATACTGTTTACAGTGAATGCTGCCATCAATGTTAGGGTTTCCCCCTTTACTGAAATATACCATTTAAGATTCTCTTCTAAACATAGGTTGCATGAATGGAATGATGATCATGAAATGAAAATCTGGATACATAAACATGTGTAAAATTCTATATCTTTTCTTCAGTTAGGTTTGCATGTGAGAAACTTTTTGTCAATGATCTCTCCCCTTGCATTTAAAGGTTATTAAACTTACCTCTTTTCGTAGAAAATTTAAATTTATGTAGCCCACCACATGAGTAAGCCAAATAACTACTGCTTAATGTGTGTGTGTGTGTGTGTGTGTGTGTGTGTGTGTGTGTTTTGTGAGAGTGTCTTAGTTGGAACTATTTAATTTATAATTTGTAATTAAATTTTATTGAAAAGTTGATGTACATATGTGGTACCATTACAAAATAAGGTAGTGAGTGCATTTCTTGTCATATTAGTTACAACTTCCCTCATTTTTCAGTATTTTCCTAAGTCCAGATAAGCATATATGCAAGATCCATTGTACCAAACTCATATCCAGTCGCCAAAGGGGGACTCCACAGGTTTTTTCATTTACTATATTAAACATAAGAAAAATAATAAAATTCTCCTGTTCCCATCCCTTGCAGATATATTGTAACATCACTGGCAAAAACAATTAGAAATATCATTTGATAAGAAGTTTTATACTTTACAGACACTAACTCTATGCTCCCCGCCCCCAAATTTCACATCTCAGGGACACCTTGGGCTGTTGTATTTTCTTGTTTGCGACAGGATGATTTCAGCTTCTGTCTGAGATAGCTCTGGTGGATGCTAGAAGGTAGACATTGGAACAGGCAGGGAACCACAAGAATGTTTCCACTATGGCAAGTTCTTGGCCCAGAACATGCCAGAGCCAGCAGAACCAGTCTTGGAGATGCCAGTCATTTCTGATCATCTTACCCATCTCTTTTTGGAGCTCCTCTAGCTGCCTCTTAATCTTTTGTAAATTGTCAGTAATATTGACCCAGTACAATCCTTTCAATTTTTTGTACCTGAATGGATTTTGAAAAACAGATAATCTATGACATGATTTTGCAGAATTCCCCATTGCTCATTTCTTCCTGTGTCTATTGACCATTATTATTTCCTTTGCAGAGAAGTCTGTCTTTAAGTCTTCTACCCACTTACTAATGGTGTAGGTAATTCTTTCAGGATTTGATGGGGAGGACTTAATTTTTTTAGTTCCAAGTATATTTTAGATATGAGGACTTTGTCAGTTGTACTGAAACTGAGACAAAGGACAAGCAGTGTATCAATAGAACAGTGATACTCCCTAGACACTGTGTTGACAATGAAGTATGCAACTTACAGTGGGGGTGAAAGTCTGTTGTATTTTGTCAAAGGCTTTTTGGGCTTTGACTCAGAGACCTATGTGATTCTTGGTCTTAAGTATGTTAGTGGGGTGGATATCATTATCCCTGTAGGTATTTTAAAACAGCTTTGCATCTGTGGACTGAAGACTACAACATCATGTTGTATGATTTTTTAAAAACTCTTTCTGGAATCTGTTAGCTAATATTTCGTTGAGGAGTTTTTCATCAGTGTTCATAAGATAGATTGCTCTGTCATTTTCTATATATTTTGTGTCTTTGACGGTTTTTTGGATGGTTTTGATATTAGCTTCTTAGTATGTGTTTAGGATTTTTCTCTCTCTGCAACTATTTCACAGAAGATTGTGAGTAGACTTGATATTATCTAGATTTTAATGTTTCATAGAATAATCTTTTGAATCAATCTTAGCCTGGGTTTCCCGGATTGGAAGAAAACTTCCTTGCTTCTTTTTTTATCATTTTTTATTTATTTTTTGTTTTCAAGATGATGTACAGAGGGGTTACAGTTGCACACATAAGTTAGTGAGTACAATTTTTTTATACCTGTTACCCTCTCCGTCATTTTACGCCCACCTTCCCTCCCCTCTTATCCCTCTTTCCCTGCCCACAGGAGTCAGATACCAATTCACACGGAGACAAAAAGTGGTCAGCCTTGGGAGAAAGATGTCCAAAAGAGACAATCAAACACTACTTCACATATACATTTGTTCATATGTACATACTTTAATCATACTGTAAATAATATTAAAAATAAGGAAACATTACTCCATTGTTGTCTATCTATATAAGAAAAAGCAATCTTTACCAAACACAGAATTGACAGTGTCCATTGTTACAAAAGTCATGGACAACCCACTATTAGCAGATTCAGAAAGAAAATGTCTGATTTAAATCAATAAAATTGTGATGACTAAAAGAAGAAAGTTTTCTTTCCAATAACCCTTAATTGTGAACTATTTTATTTGAATGAATGCGGTTTTCATTGCAGGTCACTTGATAAGTTTCCTTCACAAATAGTGAGGAAAAAATGAGCAATTACACTTCTGTTGCTCACAATAAATCAATTCAAGTTTTCTTCAATATTTTACTGTCAGTGCCAAGAGCTATTGTTCAATAAAGGTAATATAGGCACACTTTGTTATATGTTGATACTCATGTTGGTGTTTTCACAATTGAATCTATTAAGAGTAAATATTTTCTTTCAATGTTCATATTATTCCTGTAGTGTAAAATAAAAATTATATTTTATATCTTACAGCAATTTCATAGAGATTTGTATGTCTACTCCTAAAATGACGCATGCTAAGCAAAACTTTGTCATCAGTAAGACTGCGTTATAAAAAAAATTGTGATAGAATTTCAGTAGGACTTCCATCATTAGTCGGCTATGTTCAATTTCATTGTAACATAATCAAAATCTGTTTTTATGTGAATTCAAATTCGTTTATATATTCAAAAAGCTGTATTCCATGCCCTTACAATAAAAAAATCCAGTAGGGTCAGAAGTTGTTATACTTATGAGTAGAGAGTCAGACAATTGTGCAACATATATACTGCATGAAATTCCATGCAGTTTGATACTTCAGTACTGGATTCTGAAGGGTTGAAAATAAAATGAGGTCAATAGAACTCACGATATTCTTTACTCACTGTTTCCTGAAATTGGGTTTGCTTAAGTATCTGTGTGTGGTATGATCAAAATATTGCTTCTGCACTACATGGCAAGGGGGTCAGGATCCCCACAATTTCTGCTTCCAGGAAGAGTAATCTTGAGGCATATTTTTGAAATAATTATTTTTTGACAGGAAAACATTGATTGATCCTTCATTGTTTAATCTACCACCACGGACTGGCTGTATCTATTTGTACTTCCATTTCTTTCTTCATGTCCCAATGTTCTCTCAAGGATAACTTTCTGTGTTCTTGATTTTTTTAATGGAATTTAATGTTCATATTTTTGTTAATTTCAGCCATCATCACAGGATTTTTTTTTCTTCATTTGTTTTTCATCAGTGTTGTTTTGGGGATTGGTGTGTTTACTTGACCTTTCAAGAAATAAGTAATGTTTCTTTGCGTTTTAGCATCTGGGGTGCTGAAGTAATGAAGGATTGATTTCCCCTAAACTTTCCTTTGTGGGATCATAGGTGGCAGCAATATTGAACAAGTGTATATCTGCATCAATAATTTCATAGCGTTTACTTTTGGTCATATGTCCTCCAGCATTTCTTATTAGTAGTATTCCTGCTAATGGACATTTTTCTTGGGGCTATGTTGAATGTGAGGGTCATTTTGCTTTGCTTTTTTTTTTTTTTTTTTTTTTTTGGCCTGTGTTATAGAGCATTCTTAATGTGTCTCTAGGCCGATCTCCATTCCTATTCAGACAGATTAAAAATTGATTCATATTAAGTTTCTTAGCTTTATAATAGAAAATATCAACGCAACAGAGATATTTTAAAAGGTAAGTTTTTGTAATTCAGTTGAGCTTAAGGATTTCTGTTATGTGAAGTTTAATTAGAAATACATTTCCCTAGCACCTAGCCATATCCCACAATTTACTATCATGAATATATAAAACATGACATTCCTTGAGAGAATAAAATGTTATAATTTGGAATGCATTTTGACGCCTGGGTCTTGACTTTTTTTTTTTTTTTGGTTGTTTTTTTTTTTTTTTTTGCCAGTCCTGGGGCTTGGACTCAGGGCCTGAGCACTGTCCCTGGCTTCTTTTTGCTCAAGGCTAGCACTCTGCCACTTGAGCCACAGCGCCACTTCTGGCCATTTTCTGTATATGTGGTGATGGGGAATTGAACCCAGGGCCTCATGTATATGAGGCAGGCACTCTTGCCACTAGGCCATATCCCCAGCCCGGGTCTTGACTTTTTATTAAGGCCAGTAGAAGGCTACCGTCATTTTCCTTTTGGTTACAACACATAAACTCAACACAAATGATCAAGGTTGATGTCGTGTCATGTGCCTGGTGTAACATGTGAGATTGTTATCACAAGCAATCTCATTAACCTAAAGCAAGGAAACTAATTCTGACACACACCCTAATATTTAAACTCAATTTAGTAGGTTCCAGGATCTTGAAACATGTATTCGGGCAGACTTAGCCTTTAACTCTGCATATCAGGGAAAATCCCTGCAAAAATTACTCACAAACCATGCATATATTATTTGTTAGCTCAGTGGACATGCTATATAGACATAAAAAGGTTTCATATTAAGGCTAGATGTTGTGTATGTGTGTGTGTGTATGTGTGTGTGTGTGTGATTATTCATTAAAGTGTTGACAAAGTGATGTGCAAAAGTGTACACATACATAAGACAGTGCATACATTTCATGTGATATCATATACCCTTGATTTTTTTCCCTTCCCTAGAGCAGGTAGGCATATATACAATACCTAGTATACCAAAATCCTATACAGTAATATGTAACTTATGACAAAGGCAATAATCCTAGAACTTTAAATGTAACATCAACAATAGAATCCTCCTGAGTCCTCTTGGTGTTGTTTTACTTATTCTCATCTTTTACAGTCATATGTACTTAGCTGCTGAGCTATTGTTATCTACTGTTATATCTATTCTAGACCTTCTCGTTTAGTACTTGTTTGGTTTTAGACACATTATGTAACGTCACTGAGGCAAACCTGTGGAAATACCATTTGAAAAGGATTTTCTTTTGCCGTCCTGGTCTCTACTGTCCCCTCACCCATCCTAACAGTCTTATATAAAGGAACCTTTCCCCTTGGTTTTTGTGTTCTACTCTTGTCTCACTCAACAATATTTGTTAAAGTTCTCATTATTTGCCTGAGAATAACAATATTTTATCATTTGAAATCACTGTGTAATATTACCTCATGTATAGGTATCCCATTTTATGGATCCCTTCGCTTGTAGTGGGGCATCAGTGTTTTCTCCATATTTTGGCGGTTGTAAATTGTGCAGCCATGAACATGTATATCCAGATGTCTTTATGATATCCTGAGACATGTTGTTCAGAATAGATGTCGAGGAGTAATATGGCTGGGTCATAGGTTATGTCTATGCTGAGCATTTTGAGGAACCTCCATACAGTTCTTCAGAATGGATGTACTAATTTACACTCCAACTAACATTAAAGACTTCCTTTTTCCCAATATCCCTTCCAGCATTTCTTATTGCTTGAGTTCAGAGTGTACAGCAATCTACCTGAGTGAGACGGAATATCAGGGTTGTTTTTATTTGCATTTCCTTTACTGCCTGGGATGGTGAACATTTCCTTAAATGTTTCTTTGCCATGTTTTATCTTTTCTATTGTAACGTCTCTGTTTAGCTACTTTGCCCATTTAATAATTCGTTTACTGGGTTCAGAGGTGGTTAGTTTCTTTATTTCTCTGTAGGTGACAGACATTTGGCTTTTTTTCTGTTTCTCTGCTGGTGAGGAACCTTTCCCACATGATAGGCTGTCTTAGTAGTTTGGTTGGTATGTCTTTAGCTGTGCAGAAACTTTCTATTTTTTAGTATTCTCATTTGGTAATTCTCTCCACTATCTGTTGTGACCCTTACCTGTGCCTATAAGTTCTAGTGTCTCTCCTCCTCTGTTTTTCAGTAGTTTAGAGGATTCAGGGGTGTTGTTGATGTTCTAAATACATTTTGAGTTTGCCCTGGTGCATGGTGTTTGGCTAGGATCAACTTTGAATTTTCTACATGTGTCTGCGCAGTTTTCCCAGCACCAGGAGTTGAAGAGGCTGTTAATACAATTATGTATCTGTAGCTCCTTTTTTGAATATCACCTGATTGTAAGAATGCAGCTTTAGCCATCCTCTTCTGTGGCTAGCCTAAAGCTATGATAATTACTGCCTATGAGGGAGACCATAGTGTCCATGATTCTTTGGGTCTGGGTCACTTCACTTAGCATATTTTTCCAAGTGCTTCCATTTCCTTATGAATGGGGCGATGTCTTTCTGAATGAGGCATAAAATTCCATCCTGTATATGTACCACATTATCCGGAGGGGCATCTGGGTTGGTCCCATAATTTAGCTATGACAAATTGTGCTGCAATGAACATTGTTGTGCTGGTGGCTTCAGTGTGTTCTTGTTTTTGGTCTTTTGGGTAGATGCCCAAAGTGGGGCTGTTGGGTATTAGGGGAGCTCTATGTTAAGCCTTCTGAGGAATCTCCATAGTGCTTGCCAGAGTAGTTGGACCAGTTTACATTCCCACTAACAATGAAGTAGTGTTCTCTTTTGGCCACATCGATGTTGAACACAGAAGATGATGCTAAGTGAAATGAACTCCATATTATGGAAACAAATGTTATATCACTGTTTTAATTACATTCAACATGCCATGTGTAACCGTGGCTTCTGTTGTTGATGTTCCTCTTGTATCCCCTTCTTGTGTTCATACCTGCACTATCACTATATCTTATCTGAGTACACTGGATACCATAGATACTCATATTTGATCTAGGAAAGTTAAAGGATATACCAAAATCATGAGACACAGGGTAAAAAGACAAATGACTTCAAAAGCAAAACTTACAAAACTGTGTGGTGTAAACCACATGAACAACTCATGGGCAAAGAAGGAAATGGGGCATGGAGAGGGGAAAGGAGGGAGTAGTAAACAAACAAGACAACAAATGTATCCAATGCCTAAGGTACGAAAATATAACCTATCTGTACATAATTTTGACAATAAATAAGAAAAAAGATTTTTAAAATTAGAACTTTATTTCTGTGTTTAGTATTCCATTCCATTTCTCTTAAGGTTTTTCTTTATACCAGTGCCACCTGTTTTTGTTGTGATGGTTATATAATAGATCTTGACACAGCACTTTCAAGAATAATGGAAGGAAGGCGAGAAGCCTCTCAAATTGGTAACATCGTGTATTCCACAAGAAATATTGCCAGAATAATCGAGGACATCCAAACAATCAGAAACAACTATTTCCAGAATCTATACTCACTAGGGAATGAATACTTTAGGGAAATAGGTAGATTTTTACAGAAATATAAACTGTCCAACCTGAGGCAAGAACGTATAAATCAATTAAATAACCACATGAATTATGACGCGATACAGGAAGCAATGAAATTTCTTCCAATATAAAAAAAGCAATCACAGCAGAATTCTATAACACTTTCTAAGAGAGGGGAAAACACCAATATTCTCCTAGTTCACCCGTGAAATTGATGCAGAGCGAGAAACCCCAAACTAGTTCCTTCACGCAAATACCATCACAAACCAGGAAACGACCCCCAAAAGGATATTACAAACAAATCTCACTGAGGAACAAAGATGCACAACTGCTCTACAAAATATTACCTAGCAATATCCAAAAACAGATATTATAAATCATGCATCATGGTCAACTAGCCTACATTCTACAGCTGGAAGCCTGCTACAGCAGATTCATAAGTATTAATGCAATCCACCAAACTGACGTAGGTAAGAGGAAGAATCACATCATTCTCAGAGTGGCTGCCCCAAACCTTCAATATAATAACAAAGCAATACATTTTCAAAGCCCTAAACAAAATAGGAATAGGAAGACCCTTTTTAAAACAAAGAAAGCCATATGTATGAGAACAACTGCTTAAGTCATACTAAATGGCAAGGACTAAAACCATTATCTTGAAAACCAGGAACAAGAAAAGGATAATACATCTCTCTTCTCCTATTTAATATATTTCTGGAATCCTTAGCCATAGCAAGAAATCTCCAAATAGGGAGGACCCAAATAGGGAGGAAAAAATGTGAAACTGTCGCGATTTGTGGATATTATGTTTTTATACCTGAAGGACCCAAATAAATCTCCTCCAAATTCCTAGACCTAACAAACCATTTTTCCAAATTACAGATGGTAAATTTGCAACAGACAAATGTTATAACTTGCTAATATTATTCATACACAGGGTATTCAAGAAACGATTCCCTCCAAAACCTAACGCATCCATCACAAATTTCGCCATGGATCTAAAAAGAGATTACCCTGAAGAGGAAATAAACATATTGAAACACATAAACATAATCACCATCATTGGCAGTATCTGATATGCATATACAAACAACCCTGAGATAACTTGTTTCCAATGTCAGAATGAGTAATTATCTTAACTCAAGCAAAAACAAGGGCTGGAGGGAAGGCCCTGAAAGGGGAAATCTACTGCTCTGCTGCTGGGAATGTAAACTACTTCAACCACTCTCGAAAACTGTATGTAGATTCTTCAAAAGAACAGCCAAGGCACAGCACATGATTCATTCTGAGCAACACGATCCAGGATATGACTAGAAAACCTGCCCTTCTGTACTTCTACGATGTGTGGAGTTTTTAACCTCAGCAAAGATATTCTGATGCTTATTACCAAACTAATATGCCTTTGGAGAAAATTCTCTATTAAGGAGTCTCCTGTGTTTGTTGGCCAAAGGATGACCCTTTGTCATGAGACTCTGCTCCACCCTCTGCCCCACCTATAGAGCCTCCTTGGGGAGACTTGTTGTCCAGCTGCTCCAATGAAAGCTTTTCTCAATTAAGTGGGAAGTCAATAATTTATGACAATTAGTCTTGAGGAAATAGTAGCTTGGTAATAGATTTCTGCCTTGACTGCTTTGATCCTTTGTTGTAGAGCTGACAACTTGTAGTATTGACACCCTTTGTAGTAGCAACAACCTTTGAGATAGCAACATCTGCTACAGTAGTGACATCCACAACTTTGGTGTTTATAGGAATATACTTGTGCAATAATTTTACTCTTGAAGTTGTGAATTGATTTCTACACCGATATAAACCCTGGCCCTGCTAAATAAAAGTGTGCTTTGGACCACTCTCCTTTGCATACCCTGTGTCCTGACTACAGTTACAAATACCTGGGTCCAACAACTGGCTTCCAGATCCAGGGACCTGATAACTGATCCTTAGGAGATTGCTGAACTGGTTTTGAGCTCTTCCTCGAGTGTAGGTGAAAGATATTTTGATTGAAAGGAGATAGGGGAACTGAGTGGTGAGCTCCTAATAGATAAAATATTACAGGTTTTTGGGACAAACTAAATCTACTCTTTTTTTTTTAATCTTATCGACCATGTACTGAAACTTAACAGAGCTATGGTCTTGTGTTCTCAATTAGATGAGTGCATACAGGTGGTAATGGAATATAATCCATGGTTCCCAGAGGAAGGTACTTTAGACTTAGAATTCTGGGAAGGAGTAAACAACCATGTGTAAAGGCATATCAGTTTGGTGACAAGGTTCCCCTTATATTTTGGTATATTTGGGCACTAACATGTACAGCCCTAAATATCATGCTTGTGATGCTGTGGTAACATCAGCAGCTGAACTGGAGGCAGACGTGGAAAAAGCTATGAAGGCTTATAGTTTGCCCAAGGAGGTAAAAACTCAAATTGGGCAGGAGTTAAAGAGATGGCTACACCTGAGCAATCTCTTGCCAGTTCTGATAGAGAAAAGGTAGAGCCAAAAGCTAAAGCTTTGGCCACTACCAATGTTTCTTCAGAAAATGAAGCCACTCTAAATAGCTCAGCAAGGGAGTCAGTGTGCTAAAGAGGCTCTCCATATCTGCTAAGGTCTTCAATGAGTATGAGTCTTATGAAGAAAAGAACTTTGCTGCAGCACCTGCCTTTACTTTTTTCTTCTTCAGATTCTGACTCTGAGGATTTTGTTCCTCTCCCTCACTATCGACGGTTCCCCAATATTCGACCCCCTTCAGTTGATGGAGAAGCTCAGTCCCCTCATTATGAAAGTATCAATATGGCCCATTTCACTCAGCTGTGGAAAGCGGTAACTTTATATGTACCACAGGCGTTGAAGTTAAACAGTGAATTTTGACAACTGTTTCTGCTTATTAAAATTGGCTCCTGAGGATTGGAAGATTATGTGTAGTGCATTATTAAAACTTCAGGAACATCTACAATGGTTAATGTGGTATAATGATGTTGTGTCCGGCAGAGCAGGTTAAAATGCTCAGTCCCTAAATGCTGTCCTTCACAGAATACAACATGCTATGCGAACAGGCACTGGGGATTACAAGAACCCCCAGAATCAAGTAAATACCCCAAAGGAGATTGACCAGTGGCTGCAGGAGATATGTGTAGATGCATGGGGTTGGGTCCGTCACCACAGTGAAAAGGATGGTTCTTAGGCCTGCTTTATTCAAGGGGCCCAGGAATCCTACTTTGTCTTCATACTGCGCCTTCAGAAAAACATCGATAGAACAGTACAAGGAGCTTCTGTTCATGATCAATTAATTAAATTACTGGCAATTGTACTACTAATGAAGATTGTCAGTCTGCGAATCTGCCTGTTAAGGAGATTGGGGATGTACTAGCACATGTCATGGCTTGTCGGAATGTATTTTCAGACATTCAAAAGATGAAGCTACTGAGACAAACTCTGGGTGCTAGTGTGAAAGTACCTAAATCCGGAAAATTTAAATGTATTGGATGTGGGGACAAGAGGATACTATAATGAATTGTGTTAAAAGGAAACTGGCAAATACAAAGTCGCCTAGGAAATTCCCTGGCTGCAAACGTGGAGTGCATTGGGCCCAAGAATTTAGATCTAAAACTGACATTGATCGTAATATGCTTCCCCTTTCATAGGGAGCAGCGCAGGGAGAAAGTACAAGGTGTTCAGGAAAGGGGGCAAAGGGTAAGCCTTATCGTCCCATTCCTATGAACGAGCATTCCCCAAAATCTTTTCGTTACAACCAGCTCCTAGTGCGAGTGCGGCAGTGGAACTTTCCTCAAGCCAAACCTTAACTTTCCTTGCTAATTTCCAGAATTATACCTTGCATATAGGGGCCCTTGCCATGGGGGACTTGGGACCTACTTTTGGGGCGTTCCTGTTTAATTGCTAAAGTGGTGTTAGTTGTACCAGGAGTACCAGACTCTGACTACATAGGACAAATTCAAATCCTTATTACCTCCCCTCTACCTTCTGATAGTAATGCTAGTGGTCATATTGCACAATTGATTTTCTTTGCTTACAAGTCTATATCAACTTCTAGAAACCCTTGTCAAGGAGGTTTTGGCAGTATGAAATACCAATATGTTTTCTGGATTTTAAATGAAGCATAAAAACCACCTTGTTGTAATTTTTATATAGAAAAGACACAATTTGAAGCATTGCTATCTACTGGCTATGACATCACAATAAACAGACAGACTGAATGGCCTCGGGGCAGGGTGACTCAATCTATCAAACTTAGAATAAAAGGTGTCAGTAGTACACCAGTTTCATTTATTAAACAAAGTGTTGAATATCAGGATATTACTGATGGTGAAGGCCAACATTCCATTTTTAATCCATAATATTTGTAAGTACCTATTAACTTAATTGTACTAGACCTCTTTGAATAGTGGAGAGCTCATTTAGTTTTCCCTTGATGTTCAGATGCATGTCTCTCTCAGTAAGATTTCTTGGCAGAGAGATTGTCCAGATTGCAGTGAGCAAAAGCCCTTATCTAAGGAAAAGTTGGCGGCCTCAATGCGACTTGGTGGAGATCAATTAGGTTCAAATCATATTGAGGTTTCTATCTCTACCTAGAACTCTCCTATTTCTGTTGTTAAAAAGAAATCTCACAAATGGAGATTGCTCATTGATTGATGAGCTCTAAATGCAGCTATGATGCCTATGGCTACTTTACAACTAGATTGCCCCAATATTGTATGAATCCTGAAAATTGGCATATTATGCTAATAGATTTGCGAGATTGTTTCTTTATTAGTTTCTTACTTGATGAGGACCAATCATGCTTTGCTTTTACTTTAAGTCAGATTAATCTCCAAGGAACCCATAGAAGGTTTAAATGGAAATTATTGCCACCAGGCATGATAAACTCACCTACTATGTGTCAAACATTTGTAGAGAGAGCACTAGAACCTATTAAGAGAAGATTTCCTCAGGTTTCATGTATTCATTATATGGATGACTTATTATTTGCTGCAACCTAAAAAATATATTCTGTTCGACTTATTACAAGTTTTGCCCTTCCACTTGCAAGACTACGGTTTACTAGTTGCCACTGATAAAATCTGGACAGAGGAGTCATTAGAGTATCTAGGGTATTTAGTTAAAAAAACAAGCAATTATCCCCCAACATATAAAAATTCGTAATGAAGAATTAAATACTCTTGATTTTCAAAAGTTACTAGGGAACATTATTTAGCTTCATGCTTCCTTAGGAATTGCCACATATGCTTTGCATAATTTATTCTCCATTGTTCAAGTGGATTTGACTTTAAGTAGCCCTTGTGTATTAACTAGTGAAGAAAGTCAGGAATTACTTCTAGTAGAAAAATCCCTGACTCAAAATTTCTTATCCCGGGTAGATTTATCTGTCTCTAATGGGTTATTAAATCTACTTACAAAGTTTACCACACAGGGGGAATAGCACAGTACAATAAGACTTTGATATGTACCAGGCACACATTGTCTGAAATGTAAACCACATGTCTGGAGGTGATCAGTTTTATTATCATGCAAGGCTTAAAAAGGTGCCTGCAAATCAGTGGGCAAGACACCTACTTGATTATCATCCCCACACCTAAATAACAATTCAAATTTGCATTACAAACCTGTGATCTCCTCCCTTTGTCATTGAATGGCTTTAATGGAGAAGTTTTATACCAATTACTTTCTGGCCCTTTAAGGCAATTATTTCAATAACAAATTTATATTACTGATAATATTTGACTTTCTAAGCCCATTCTAAATGCTCCTAATATTTTTGAAGATAGTACCGAAAATAACAAATGTGCTTTTTGGACAGAAGGTAAATATCAAGTTTTCCTCACTCCCTGGCAATAGGCACACAAAATGAATCACAGACCATTATATGTACTTTACAGAATTTCTTAATACCTTCTAATTTAATCACTCAGTCTACGTATGCATCACATGTTTTATGCAATACATATTCTGCTGTTATTTATCACATAACCTCCCCCCCCACTAGATTCACTATTTAAACAATTCAAATCCAGTTATGCCAAAGACAGCATTCACTGTGTGTCATTCACATTCTTGATCATTCTAATTTGACAAGTCCTATGGCATGTGGTAATTTTCATGTAGATGCTTTAGTCTCATTTATTTCGGCAAAAGAAGACCATGCAGCTCGGCATTCTAATGCAAGTCATTTACCTGTCTCATATAAAATTCCCTTTAGGGTTTGGATTATGGCCTAGTGGCAAGAATGCTTGCCTCATATACATGAAGCCATGGGTTTGATTCCCTAGCACCACATATATAGAAAATGGCCAGAAGTGGCACTGTGGGTCAAGTGAGAGAGTTCTAGCTAGCCTTGACCCCAAAAGAAGCCAGGGACGGTGCTCATGCCCTGAGTCCACGCCACAGGACTGGAATAAATAAAATAAAATAAATTAAAATAAAATAAAATAAAATAAAATAATATTCCTTTTAAACAACCTAACAAATTATTGCTAACTGTCCTACTTGTTGATCTTTGCCTTTACAAAAACTTCCCCTTGGTGCTAATCTTCAAGGCTTGGCTCCTAACACATTTGGCAAATGGATTTAACACACATTCTTGAATTTGTCTTCCTAAAAGATGTGCTTGTAACTATTGACACATTCTTTTTTTGGGAGGCCACAGCTCTATCTGGGGAAAAATGGACTCATGTCATTCAACATTTACTAGAAACATGTGCAGTCATGTTGATTTCTTCTCAAATAAAAACTGACAATGGACCAGCTGATACCAGTGAATAAGTACTGATATATTTAGAATTTCGTAACATCTTCCATGTTACATGAGTTGAATATAAACCTCAAGGTCAAGGTAGAGTACAATGAGCTCACTGGACTTTGAAAAGACAAATTAATAAGGTAAAAGGGGGAATATGTGTAGTACTTAGGAGTATGCCACATCTATGAATAGCCTTTATAAAATAGCCTGAGCTGTTATTGCTGAAGCACTATTTGTTCTTAAGTTTTTAAATTTGCCTCAAGGAGATGTTTTGGCTAAAGTCAAGCAACACTTCCTAGCTCCGCATATGTTAGACAAGCCACATCCGGTTTGGATTAGATTGGTGGTTGGGTTACTTTGGGCCCCTTGGCAGTTGTTAAACCAGGGGCGATGGTATGTTTATGTTGCCCTTATGAGGGCCCTTTGCCCTCATGGGGACAGGTAAAAGCACTGTCTCACAAAGCCCAACAGGTAGTGATCTCTACTGGAAAGGTGCTAACTCTGGAACATATACTCCTGCCTATGTGTTCTCTGTTAACCTGTGACTTGTAACTCTATGGCAGGGGCTAATTCAGAGATATTGTACTGGTCCGATATCTCTAACCCTCCCTTATTGCATCCATATTTGTGGACAGGAGCCCGCGACTCCGTTTATACATCTAGTCCTGACATAATCTCTCCCCATTATCTGCCTGGCATTCCAGTCTATCCTATGGAAGAAGGACGAGCTTCTAACATCTCTTACTCTCAGTTCTCTAACGCTATCTGTCTAGGCAATTCTCCATGTTAACCCTGTAGATATTAATATTGGATTCAACATGGAGGTTTGTATAATCCCAGTAGAACTCGGCTGGTTAGACTGTCCTTTTGGTCTGTGAGATCTCACACCTATAAGACAGACAACTATCCTAGACCTTTTGGTTTGTGGTTACAAAACTGCACCGAACATAATTTTGCTTCTGAAAATCTATACAATCTCATACTGCAAAAATCAATTATGAGAATCAGTGGAGTTGCCGAATCTTACATATGTTCAATGGTATGTCTCAATTTGAAAGTGAGATATCCTCCAAAAGTAGTTTGCTGTTACAGTATTATTTTCCATTTAATATCTTTGGGCACATCCTTTTATGTGATTCCATAGTAACTCAAATTTTGAAATCCAGGATAAATATAACTGAGTGTTTCCATGGTAATTATTGTAGTAGGAAAGAATCTGATTGTTTAACAGGTGAAATTGAGCACAAAATAATTGCTTCAATTTTGTCTCCAAATGTTTTGAAAATCATTACCTGGCTACTTTGGTATCTCCGGTGCTAATATGTTCATATTGATCCATTTTGATAGATATTTTATTTTTATGTGTAATTCATTTCTGAACGTTGGTCATAATTTTAGTTTGAAATGTGGGAATAGTGTTTCAACTTATATTAATTCCATCCATGGCAAAATCAATAGTGTAATATATTCATTAATTATTTAGGGGAGCATACATCACTATGTTAATTTTGTAGGAGTCATGAACACCGAGGTATGTCTCAGGACACCTTGTTAGGAGTGTAATAAACATGGTTTTCAACTGAATCTAGTCTAAAATAAAGTCTTTGTTGATCCACATAGAACATAAATATTCCCAGTATCATCTGCACATTAGAATATTAATGCATTGTGCCTTTAAAATTTTTTCAAACCCTACAGGCTCATTACAAACTGCGAACAATAGCCTGTAGACTTGAACTAATCAAACAGCAGTTAACATGCATATATTTATGAAATTATAATCAATTTCTCTACACTGTCTTTTATAACTCTCTTATATAATTGAACGCTTATATAGCTCACGTACTTGGACATTGCACAGTTACAAATGAAGATGCATTTATTGGTTAAGATTAAGGATAGAGAGACCCAGGATAGCTCTTAGAATTGTCCTTAAAGTTCCCTGAATTACATCATTGTCAATTTTGCCAATTTTGATAGTATTCTTAAATTAGGTCATGATACAATCTGAAACAGTCCATTTTTATTTGTAGCCTGTTGTACAACAGCTCTTAGAAGGCAAAATAGAGAACAGGCACTTAAAGAATCATACGAATAAAATATTTCCAGTGATATTCATAAGTTTCCTTTATTTGGTTTAACAAAGCCCAAAGTCATTATGGAATATCTGTTACAGTCCTTGGTATTTCCCATGGGCTTGTAAAAGAGAGGTATTCCAACCCTTTGTTTAGCCTTATATCATGACCAACACTGTAAATTTTAAATTGATGGGCCTCAATATAGAAGTGATACAGTGTCTATTGTTACATAGCACATGCACAACCCACTTTTAAGCATTTAACACAGACGTCAAATTTATATAAATAAATATATGATTCGCAAACACAGAAAGCTTTTATGTCCAATAACTATGAATCATTAACTCATATCTTTGGATAAAGTACGTTTTCATTGTACATTGCCTGATAAATTTCCTGCACTAATTCTTAAGCTAAATCAATATTATATTTCAGTTTGCTCACAGTAAAGCAATTCACTTTTCCTTCATATTTTAATGTCAATGCCCACTGCTGCTGTTAAATAAAAATAATATATGGATGCTTTGTCATAGGGCAAAACTCATGACGCTATTTTCTCTTCTTTAATCTGTGATTCCTTGTGATTTCTATTTGAATAACAAACAGGATGAAAGCTCAAGAATGCATAGTGATAAGGCAATGATAGATTCTAATTTAAATTCTTGGTTGATTTCTTCTTGTGAATCCAGTGTAAATGTAAGAATGTTCTTCCCTGCTATCACTTGCTTGTTCCAGCAAGTTATTCTGGGGGAGAACAACAAAAATATCCTTGTCAACCTGCGGATTGATGAGAGTACCTGTGAAAATTTAGACATGTACTCATAGTTTTGTTCTATCCTTTGTAAGACACTTTCCCTATAATGGTGCCTTCTTTTTACATTTGTGTTTTGTATCACATTTTAGATAGAGAAATGTAGGTCAAACGTTATCAATTTGGTTTGAAATCTTAGGATTATGATTTCTCATGTACTCGTAAATATTTACTATTTTTGGCCTAAGACTAGGTGACATTACATGTTTTGTGTCTCTATATGTATAACCTAGGGTATGGCTTGAAGAAATGTGCCCTAGTCCTTAAAATAATGAGTTTTTCATTGATTCACCTGTACAACTCCCTACACGTGGGTCAAGACACACGAGTGTCCAAATATACTTTTCCAGAAGCTGTCCAATTAATAGGTTTCAGTGTATATGCAAGTTAAGAAAGCAGGGAATTCATTCACGATAATAGGCAATTGTTCAATTTTCAGTACCTCTAGAAGAACCAAGGATGTTTCTAGTGTTTGTAGACACAATACAGACATATGTGTTAGCACTTCATTCACCGAAAGAAAAAAATGTGTTTTTATTTATGCCTTTGCAGAAATAATCAGTTGCCCTACCGTGTGTTCAACAAGTATTTCTCCTTGTCTTATCTATGAGTAAAAATAATTTTAAAAAAGGCTAAACATATGAATGTCTTTTGATTTCCCCTAATAATTCAGACAAGTACTCTTGCAACCTGGTCATATTCTCAGTCCTCCCCTAATCATTGAAACCTCCAATTTATTTACAGTGTATATTCTTTACAATTAATTCTGACATCAATGGAGGTGTTTTTTTCTTTACAAAAGTATATCACTTAATATTTTCGAAAGTACAGTTAGGTAGGAGAAACACAATTATCATTAAATGGAAATCTAAGTACAGTAACATGTACAGTCCTACGATTGTTCTTCAGTTAGGTTTACATGAGTCTTATAGTTTCATTTCATTATGTCTTCTTGCATGTAAGAAAGTATCACAAAATTAACCTCTTTGAAAGAGAACTTCAATTCATGTGATATTATGTGAACATCAATTTGGTGAGCCAAAAAACTTCTGGGAGTTTGTTTTTTTTAAACAATTCAACTCTGTGAGCTTTTCTTACTAGGAAAGATTCTCAATATCGAAATAATTTCAGTATGTGACAATATGCAAGCATTCTTTGACTTCTTTAAATAGGACATTTTGCAAGACAGAATGAATGAAAAATGGGGTGAGGAATAGAGAAGAAAGTGCTCACTAAGTGAATTGGGTAGTAAGCAGAACAAACTGAGCAAATCAAGGGCCTTAGAAAGACATATCAGAGGAAAAGAGGAACAGATTACAGGAAGCATAAAGAAAGAGAGGTGTATGCATATATCACCATATTGGAATGAATTGCTTTACAATTACTAAGCATAGAGGACATAAGAATTTTGAGAAATGAATGTGACACTGAGCATGAAGGATCAGACCTCTGTTTATTTTACTTTATAATATTATTAAGAATTACTAAAACATAGAGTTAATATGTAAATAATTAAGAAATCGAGGGAGTGGTTGGAGGGGTGAAGTAGAAGGATGAAGGGAGAAAAATCAGGAAGGTATAGCAGGTATGAGTAGAAATACATATGTAATCACTATATGAAGCATGTTTCTGTAACCACACTGTACAGCATCCTGAAAATAAGAAAGAAAATGAAAACAAATTAAGTGTAAGTGCAATTTTCAGTGGGAAAATATATTTTTCTATGTATCCAAAAAATAACATTCAAAATTTAATAAAATTTGTGCATTGCTGGAAATATTACAAGTGTTGGTAGATAATTAGAAAGAAGCAAATTATTGATTGTGTGTGTGAGTTTGTGTGTGTGTGTTTAAGTGAGTGACTCTGTGTGTGGTGCCTAGTCTTTTAAAGTTATGTCTCATGGTGATCAACATAGAAATGCATTTCTAAGATAGGGTATATAAAATTTGTCAAACGTGGTAATCCCTCCCTCATTTTTCTCTTGATTCCCTTTCCAATCAACTGTTCACCAACTTTGAACGGTTAATTACAACGATTTCTATTTCTTTGTTGCATTCCTTCACCCTTCGTACTTCTCACAGTGTGAAGAAGTCATTTCCTTACTACGATAAAGAAAGAGATAGTATTAAGAGGTCCATGCTCTACTACAGCGCCACCTGGTTGTCAAACACAGAAAATTAAATCAAAGGGAATAATTTCAAATAAGGATTTCAAAGTAAAAATAAAGGAACCTCCGGATTCCATATATTTGAGATCAATACTAGTACCATGATTGTTTGTGATTATATGTCCAAAGTATTGAGAAACTGTGATACTCTGAGTGGAAAATCCTAGGCATGTATGCCATTTTTACCACTCAGTGCATCCATCAGCTCTGTTTGCCGCTGGTTCACTTTACACGACATAAAGTTTTCCTAAGGCTTTCCATTTCCTTACATACGAGAGGATGTCATTCTTTCAGAAGGAAGCCTAGAATTCCACTATGACTATAAATCCATTTCTGTTGTTCCATTAATCAACTGAGGGCCAGAAGTGTTGGTTACATATGTTGGCTATAAGAGAGAATGCTGCAATGATCATGATCATGGTGGAAGTTTAGCATGGGCAATTCTTTATGATCTTTACAGTGAATTCCCACAATTGAGATTGCTCGATCATAATCTATGTATATATTTTATTGCACATATGTTATACTGCTTTGCAGAATGTCTAAAGAAATTTAACCCACCCTACCGCCCAAAGAATTATTGTATCATTCCCTTTGTCCACATCCCTGCAAGCATCCATTGTTACTGATTTTCCTGACAATCACCCTTGTAAGAAGGGAGAAGTAGAATCTTAATAAGATTTTGATTTGCACTTCTTACAAGCCTAGATATGGTGTCTGTTTCTTCACTGATCCTATTAGTCCTTGTCTTCAAAGAACACTCTATTGAAGTCAACAGCCCGAGTTCTTTCTTTGAGCATTACTTTGGGGTGATTTAATTTTTTGTGTTTCAAGAATATTTTGTATTTGAGAGCCCTATTTGCATATCTTCTCTCATATTCTGTGCTCTCCTCTCTCTTCATAATTTGATATATGGAGCTACCAATTCCATGGACGTCTGTTTGTACAATTCTGTGATTTAATGTGCTTGTGAGATTTTATACAAATCTGTTCACCTGTGCTCAGAAGCCCTAGTGATTTTCCTCTTTCTTCTTGCATATTTATTGTATCCATTTTACCTCAAGTCCCTGATCCAATTAGAATTGTTGGTGGTGTGAGGAGACACACAAGGATGTACCTTTAGTTTGGAGGAAGAGTTTAAAGTATTACCCCTTACCATTTCTTGAAAAGGCTGTGCTTTTCTGTCCAATTCTTTTGTCTTACGTATCAAAAACCAAGGTGTCATAGGTGTATATGTTAACTTCTGTGTCTTCAATCGCATTTTCTTGATTTTTGGCCTTTTGTTGTACCAGGACCAAAAAGATTTTCAAACTGAAGCTTGCAAAAAGGTTGAAAGTAGATATTAACTTACCTCCAGCACTGTTCTTCCTGCTATGGAGTGTTTTGGCATCAACAAACTGAATTATCCTCAATGTTTCTTTATTCCTGTTTCTAGAAATGCTGAACGCAAAATCCACTGAGAAAACACCCACTTTCATTTAATGACACAATACTTTAACTTTTGCTTTCTACAGAGAAACAATTGGTAAAAGGGACTTTCAATTAACGGACTATTTTACACGTTGGACCACTGTCGTAAACTCTGTCCCAATACTCCGTTACACATCCAAGGTGTGGAAAATTACTCTATTCTTTCTTGCCATGTACCAGAGATTAAATGGAAGGTAGTGGAACTCTCCACAAGAATGCTATGAAATTCATGTTATGTCACTCAAGAGCATTTTCTGTCATTTGGGAAAGCTGTAGGAAAGAGGATCATGCCGGACAATCCTGAATTGTTTATCGATTACCTCAATATTCTGCCAAGTAATTATGTCTTGGTGTAGATAACATGTAGATAGGTAGACACAAAGAGAAACTGAGAGAGAAATCTATATACACGTACATTCCCTTTTCGTTTCTACATTAAAATACTTTTTACAAGGAGACACCAGAGTTTCCCAACAATATTTACCTTACACGTTGTGGTGGATATGAAATTTGTTTGAATGAATCAAAATCTGCTACTACTATAACTTTTGGATATATCAGGGCATTTCCCCATTTTAATACTCAATTTCTAAATGTAATTAAAAGACATTTCTAAATGTTTATTATATCATATAATTAAATGGAAAAGACAATAAAAACTGGAAATAAGATTATTATTTTCTATTTTTAGCCAGTGGAAGAACAGTCTGGTTAATCTTTCTTTTTTCCTTCTTATTGTCAAAATGATGTACAGATATGTTAGTGTTTCATATGTTAGACATTGGATACATTTCTTATTCTGTTTGTTACCTCCTCCTTCATTCCCTCTCCACCCTTCCCCTGTCAACTTGCCCCACAATAAGTTGTAAAGTTCATTTTTACCAACCGTTTTGCAAGAATTGCTTTTATAGTTGGTTGTCTTTTGGACCCTGTTTCTCTCGAATTAGGTATTCCCTTTCAGTTTCCTAGTTCTAAATCCGGTATACACATTATCCAATGTACTCAGATAAGATACAATGGTAGTGCAGGTCCAGCATAGGAAGGGGATACAAGAAAATTATCAATAATAGAAGCTATGGTTACACATAGCACGTTGAAATTAGTTACAACATTGATATAACTATCGTTTCCATAATATGGAGTTCATTTCACTCAGCATCATCTTATGTGTTTATAAGGGTATAACTCTGGGGCTCTTGTGATCCATTTCTGAGACTTGCCTAAACCTCTGCTAATTATTCCCTATAAGGGAGACCATACAGTCCACATTTCTTTGGGTCTGGCTCAGTTCACTTAGTATAATTTTTTCAAAGTCATTCCATTTCCTTATCAATGGGACAATGTCAATCTTTCTGATAGAGTCATAAAATTCCGTTTTGTACATGTACCACATTTGCTGATCCATTCGTCTACTGAGGGGCTTCTTGGTTGGTTCCATATTCTACCTATGACAAATTGGGCTGCGATCATCATTGTTGTGCTGGTGGCGTTAGTGTGTTCTTGTTTGTGGTCTTTTGGGTAGATTTCCAAAAGTGGTGCTGCTGGGTCATACGGGAGCTCTATGTTTAACCTTCTGAGGAATCTCCATACCGCATTCCAGAGTGGCTGAACCACTTTACACTCCTACCAACAATGAAGTAGGGTTTCCTTTTGGCCATATCCCCACCAACATTTGTTATTTTTATTTTTCTTTATACAGGACATTCTTACTGGGGTGAGGTGGAATCTAAACGTTGTTTTTATTTGCATTTCTATTATGGCTAGTGATGTAGAGCAGTTTTTTTATGTCTCTTGGCCATTCTCATTTCTTCTATAGAGAAGTCTCTTTTAAGTCTTTAGCCCACTTGTTGAGGGGGCTATTGGTTCTTTGCGGTTTTGTTTGGGAGGAATATAATTTTTTTAGTTCTGCATATATTTTAGATATGAGACCTTTGTCCATTGTATGGCCAGCAAAGATCTTTTCCCAATCTGTGGGCTTTCAGGTTATCTTGCGAGCTGTGTCCTTTGCCCTGTAGAAGCTCTGCTGTTTGATGCAGTCCAATTTGTCCATTCTTTCTTTAATTTGTAGCTTTTGTTGGTCTTTGTTATGAAAATTTGGTCCTGTGCCAAGGAGCCCAAGGGTCTCTCCTATTTCTTCCTTTAGTGTTTTCAGCATACCTGTTTTAATTTTGAGGTCTTTGGTCCATTTGTAGTTGATTTTGGTGCAGGCTGATATAATGATATATAAGGATCTAGTTTTAGTTTGTTGCATGTGATGAACCAGTTTTGCCCACACCATTAGTTAAAGAGGCTATCTTTCTTCCAGGCTATTTTTTTTTAGTTCCTTTATCAAGATTAAGTAGCCATAGTTCTGTGGGTTTATTTCTGCACCTTCAATTCTGTTCCTTTGGTCTACAGTCTTGTTCCGGTGCCAAAACCTAGCTGTTTTTAATACTATAACTTTATTATACAGCTTGAATTGGGGATTGTAATTCCTCCAGCACTGTTCTTTCTGCTTAGGATTGTTTTTGCTATTCTGGGTCTTTTATGGTGCCATATGAATTTCTGTATTTCTTCATCGATTACATTAAAAATAGTGTTGGGATATTAATGTGTATTGCATTGAATTTGTACATAGCCTTTGGCAATATTGGCATTTTGATTATATGAATTCTCCCAATCCAGGAGCATGGGAGGTTTTTCCATTTCCTTAGTTCTGCCTTAATTTCTTTTTTCATGTTTTTTAAAGTTCTCATCCTAGAGGTCTTTTCCATCTTTGTTTATGGTTCATCCTAGGTATTTTATGTTTTCTGAGACTATTACAAAAAGAGTTGCTTTCCTGATTTCAGCCTCGGCATTCGGGTCATTAGCATATAGAAACCCATTGATTTTTTAGGGTATATTGTATACCCTGCAACTTTCTCAAAGTTTTGTATTAGCTCTAGTTGCTTGGGAGTAGTGTCTATGGGGTTCTTTACGTATAGGATCATATTTTATCAAATGCCTTTTCCAAATCCAGTCATAACCATGTGGTTCTTTATCTTGCTTCAGTTTACGTGGTGGATTACATTATTTGACTTGTGTATATTGAACCATCTTTGCATCTCTGGGATGAATCCAGTTTGGTTGGGGAGTATGATTCTTTTTGATGACCTGTTGAAGTCGATTGCCAGAAGCTTTTTGAGAATTTTTGCATCTCTGTTCATGAGGTAAATAGGTCTATAGTGCTCTTTCTGTAACGAGTCCTGGCCTGCTTTTGGGATGAGAGTTATACTGGCTTCATAGAGTGTGTCTGGTACTGAACTTTCTATTTCAATTTCATTGAAGAATTTGAGAAATATTGGTGTGAGTTCTTCTTTGAAGGCCTTGTAGACTTCTGTTGTGAATCCAACTGGACATAGGCTTTTCTTGCATGTGAGATCACTTATTGCTGTTTCTATGTCAATGCTGGATATGGGTCTGTTAAGAAGGTTTAAATCTTCATGGTTGAGTTCGGGGCTATCAATTTTTTCCTAGGAAATCATCCATTTTATGTATGTTCTCAAATTTTTTGGCATAAACATTGCAAAATAGTCCCTTATTATGGTCTGAGTTTTGGAAGTTTCAGTAGTGATTTTATCTGCTTCATTTCTGATCTTGTTTATATGGGTTTGCTGCTTTCTTTTTTTGGTCAGGTTTCCTAGGTGTGTGTCTACCTTGTTAATTTTGTCAAAGAACAAACTCTTTGTTTTGTTGATTTTTTTAAATTTTGTTTTCCTTGTATCTAATTCATTAATTATAATTTGATTTTAATTATTTGTGTCCCTCGAGTTACTTGAGGTTTGGCGTGTTGTTCTCTTTCAAGATGATTAAGGTGCATCCTTAAATTATTGAGTCACATACTTAAATTTTTGAGTTTCTCCAATTTGTTGGTTTACGTCCTCAGAGATATAAATTTTCCTCTGAGTATTGCCTTTGCTGTGTCCCAAAGTAGCTGGTATTTTATATACTCATCTTGGTTGAATTCCATAAATATTTGAATTTCTGTTCTAATTTCTTTAATGACCCACTGGTTTTGTTACTCTCCATGTATTGTAGGATTTTCTGTGGTGCCTTTTTGAGTTGAACTCTAATTATATTCCATTGTGGTCTGAGAAAATGCAGGCAATGGTTTTCTTGATTATGAATTTGTACAGATTCTCTTTGTGCTCTGAGATGTGATCTATTTTGGAGAATGTTGCATGTGCTGCCGAAAAGAATGTGTGTTATGTCGTTGCTGGTTGGAATATTCTGTAGATGTCGGTTAAGTCTAGTTGATCTACGCAGGTTTTTATTTCTGTGGTTTCTTTTTTCAGTTTTTGGATGTTGATCTGTCCAAAGGTGATAGTGGAGTGTTAAATTCCCCAATTATCAATGTGTTTGGGTCTGTGAATGATTGTAGTCAGTAGTGTTCGTTTGATGAAATTGGGTGCTCCTGTATTTGGTGTGTAGATATATAGGATGGTTATATCCTCCTGTAGCAGAGATCCCTTTATTAGAATGTAGTAACCTTCTTTGTCTCTTTTTACTGTTTTTAATTTGAAGGCAATTTTATCTGATACTAGGATTGCAATGCCAGCCTGTTTATAGGCGCCATTGGATTGATAGATTTGATTCCAGCATTTTACTTTTACAAGATGTTTACTTTTGCTGGATAGATGTGTCTCTTGGAGGCAGCAGAAAAATGGATCTTGATTTTTGATCCAACTTATGAGCCTATGTCATTTGATTGGAGAATTAAGTCCATTAATATTGAGAGTTAGGATTGAGAGATGATCATTTGTTCCTTTCATTACAGCTACCTTGTTAAATGCTGTGTCTTCCCATTTCTTGATCTAGTATTCTAGTTTACTATTTAGGGTTCATTTCTCTGTCTGTATTGTGATCTTGATTATTTTCCCTTTATAGCACGTCTTTGAGGATTTCATGTGTAGCTGGTTTGGTGGCGATATATTGTTTCACTTTTTCCTTAGTGTGGAAGGCTTATTTGACCTTGGGTTTTGAATGAGAGTTTAGCTTGATACAATTTTCATGGTTGGTAGTTATTTTCATTTAGGGATTGGTATACCTCATCCCAGGATCTCCTTGCTTTTATGGTCTCTGCTGAGATGTCTGGGTTAATTCTAATTGCTTTTCCTTTATATGTGATTGTTTTTTCTCCCTAACAGCTTTAAGGATTCTGTCCTTGGAGTGTATTGATCCTGTTTTGATCACATTTGTTGTTGGGATATCCTGTTCTGGTCTGGTCGGTTTGGAGTTGTAAATGATTCCTGTATCTGTATAGGCCTATCATTCTGGATATTTGGGAAGGATTTGGCTAATGTTTTGTTGCCTATTCCATTAAATTATTTCTACAGGTTTTCCTCAATACATATTAGTCTTAAATTGAGCTTCCTGATTGTGTCTTGAGCTCATGGAGCGATCTGTTTTGTCGATGAGATTGGTTTTGTATTGATTTTTGAACTTTCTCCATCAACTTTAGAGAATCTTCAGCTCCTGAGTTTTGATCGTCTACCTCAGCTTGTCGGGACTCTAGGCTAGCTACTTGATTTCGATTCCCTTTTTCTTCCCTCTCGTCTTTCCTAATGTTTTCCATGTCATCTTTTAGGTACTGCATTGACTTTTTGACTTCATCAACTTCATTAAGTTGGTTTTGAGTGCTGTCTCTCATATCTTTTTGCTGGGTAGCTATCTTTTCATTTTACTCTTGAAGCTCATTTATCTTTCTATTTGTGGAAGCCATGAAATTCTCCATTATGTGTTTGTTTGTTGTTGTTGTTTTTGCCAGTCCTTGGCCTTGGACTCAGGGCCTGAGCACCATCCCTGGCTTCTTCCTGCTCAAGGCTAGTACAATGCTACCTGAGCCACAGCGCCCCTTCGGGCCGTTTTCCATATATGTGGTGCTGGGAAATTGAACCGAGAGCTTCATGTGTAGGAGGCAAGCACTCTTGCCACTTGGCTATATTCACAGCCCTCTCCATTAATTTTTGCTTTGCCTTTTCATGCTATAGAATAGTTTCCTGGAGAGATTCACAATTTTTATTTATCATGTTTATCAGTAGACTTTGTACAGCATTTTGAGGGTTGTCTTCTCTTTGATTGGCTGCTCTGCTTCCTGTTTGTTTATACAGTGAAATGACACACCATTTTTTGCCGTCAATCTTGTGTTTCCTCTGCCCATTTGGTATGGGAAATCCAATCTAGAAACACTTGTGAGCACTGTTGAAGACCTCATGCATACCTTACCAAGATCTGTTGTGTAAATCTTTGAAGTTCACAATTATATAGAGATACCTTGTATACCTGTATGTTATATGAGATTGGTGTTCCTGAAGAATACAATTTTGATATAACAACAAATCCTGTACCCTGTACTCAGTAGTTACGTATTTACTGTTACAATCATATGAGCAAATTTTGTTAGTATATTAAGTTCTTTTTGGACTGGCTGGCTTTGTCTTTGAACCCATTTGATTCACTCTGATTGAGCAGGGATACCCTCTCCCCAATAACCTGAGATCAATGGAATCTGGAGTTCCTGTAAATAAGTCAGGAGGGTCAGTTAGCGGCAATGAAGAGAAAAGAGTAAAATAATATGGGGGAGGGTGATAATTGTGGGTCATTTACAGTGACGTGGAAATATGAAGAAGAGTAGTATTGGTAGAACGAAGACGTTTAAAAGGATAGACAATTCAGTTAACAGAGAAGAGTGGAGGTGTTATTCCAGGGAAAGTAATTTTAAAGAAAGAGAATGTGAAGAGGAAAATAAAGAAAAAATAGTGGAAGACAAATGCACAAAACAGAGAAAATTTATTTTAAAGAAGTGAAAAAAAAAACTGGAAAATCAAATAACCGAAAATTTTTTTGCTAAAAACAAACAGGTAAAAAAAGAATATAAAAACTCAATGACATTACAGAAATGGAAAAAATAAATAAAATCTTAAAAAATCTTGGGAACAAATGGAGTCTTCCTTCCTTGTTTGGATGGGCTTTCTAGTCTCTGGTTTCCTTGCAATGGCTAGCAGTATATTTTGCTGCTTACCATGTTTGACTTGCTTTCAGTATTCGGGGGTGGATCTGCTTTGAACTGCATCCCTTGTTGGTAATATCCTGGGTTACTCTGGTTCACACAGCTTGCAAGTGGGACTTGGGTATCCTCTGTGGATGGGGCACATGCATAGTTTTGGGAACCCTGTCTCCTCTAGTGTACTGTTGGGCCATTGAATGTGTATTCTAATTAGATGGATATCCAAATAGTTGCTGGCTTTTAGTGCTTGAATTGTGTTCTTCCAGGCTGTCCTTCATCAAAAATTTTAATGGAGAGTTTTGACATGATTCTGATATGTTTTCTTGTTGTAGAGTTCTGAACTCTTTAATTTTTTGTGTCTGGTTGTTTTTCCTGTAGGTTATGGTCTCTTAGGTGGTCAGGATGCTTCTTCTGCTTCTGTAAGGCTTCCGCTTTGAGATTGGTGTAATTCTCTGCAATAATTCTATTGAATATGAGTGGTATATCTCTGCTCTGATATACTATTCCTTTATTCTTTCCAACAATGTGCAGATTATGTCTCCTGAATTTGTCCTGTGTTTCGTGGATAAATCCTACATGATGTTTGATGGCGTTTTCGAGTGTGATAGTCCCTCTGTCGAATATCAGTGGAGTTGTCTTAGATCATGAGATCCTCGATTCTTCTTTTCGGTCCTTGGATATGCAGACTCCAATATGATTAGCTTTATGGAAATTGACCTGTTATTGGTAGCTTGATCAGCTATCCATGTGATAGTTCCTTATGTGAAGTAATTGAATTTTGAGTCTTTTTCATGCACTGTTGGCCTCAATATATGAGGTTCTTCTTTAGATGAGGAGTTGGCTGTATCTATTTTTACTTCCATTTCTTTCCTTATTTTTGATGTACCATCAAGAAATAGTTTCTGTGTTCCTGACATTTGTTTTTATGGGATCATGTGTTGATTCTTCTGGCAATTTCAGCTGTCATAGCAAGAACATTTTTCTGTATTTCATCAGTATTGTTATGTGGCTTGGTGGGGGGGTTGACGACCATTTATGAAATTAGTAATAGTTCTTTGTGATTTCGCATCTGGGATGCAGGAGTTATGAAGGCTTGATTCCCCTTTTACTACACATTTGTAGCTCATATGTGGCACCATTATTGAACAAGTATATATCTGTTTCAATATATAATAGCATTCCTTTCGTCCAGAAGGCTTCCAACATTTCTTATTGACAGTATTCCTTTTTTATGTTTAATATTTTTCCTGATAATGGACATTCTTTTGGGGCTATGTCTAATATGATAGTCATTTTGATTTGCATTTCTCTTGCAGCCTGTGGTATAGAGCACTCATCATGTGTCTCCAGGCCATTCTCAAACCCGACTCAGACCGACTAATAATTGATGGTATTAATTTCATTTTCTTTATAATCGCAAATATTAGCACAACATATATTTTGTAAATATTTGTAATTCAGATAAACTTAAGGACTTCTGTTATGTGAGGTTTGTTTAGAAATACATTTCCCTAGCAACAAGATATATCCCACAATTCACTAACTTTAATATTTAAAATCTGATATTCCTCGAGAGATTACAATCTTTTTATTTGGAATATAGCTAGACACCTGTGTTTAGGGGAACCAGAATCTGTTTTGATGTCGTGAGATTTTACTAAGGACAGTAGAGGTCTCCTTTCATTTCTTTTTGGTCTCAACAAATAAACTAAATACAAATGATAAAGTATGATTTCTTGTCTTGTTTTTGGTTAACTTGAGAGTTTATTGTCACAAGCAATATCATTAATCTAAAGCAAGGAAACATAAACTGCTACACGTCCTAAATTTTAGACTATAGTTGCTATCATGATTTTGAAAATCGTATTCCCTGAGATTTAGCCTTCAAAAGTAGATATAACGGAAAATCAATATGAAAATGACTCATAAATATGCTTATAATATTTGTAAGCTAAGTTGACATGGTAAATAGATATCAAAAGGTCTCAGGGTAAGGCTAGAATTTTTTTGTTTGACAATGTCCTGTGCAAAAGGGGTACAGTTACATAATAAGGCAGTCAGTACATATTATCTGATGTCCCACACACTCAGTGTTCTTTCCCTTCCCTACATCAGGTAGGCATTTGTGCAATACACAGTGTACCAAAATCATATATAGAAACCCATTTAGATTATGCCAAAGAAAATTCACCTAGAACTTTAAATGTAAGGTCAAGAACATAATTCCCCCAGTGCAATTCTCTTGGAGTTGTTTTTGCTTATCCTTATATTCTATGAGCATATGTACATAAGCTGTTGAGCTATTGGGATCCACTGATAACTCTATTCTAGACCTGTTAATGTTTAGTAATTGTTTGGATTTACATACATAATGTAATTTCCTTGACCCAAACCTGTGGAAATACCATTGGAAAAGAAGATACTTGTTTTGCCAACCTGGTCTCTACTTTTTTCTCCCAGCCTACACACAAGCACTCATATATCAAGGAGACTATACCCCTTTGTTATTTGTGTTACAGGCTTTTCTCACTCAACATTATTTGTTCAAGTTCTGCTGACTTCCCTGCGAATACCAATATTTTCTCATTTCAAATCGCTATGTTGAATTCTATTGTGTATAGCACCACATTTTTGGATCCCTTCACCTGTAGTGGGGAATCTGGGTTCTTTTCATATTTTGGCTATTGTGAATGGTGCAGCGATGAATATGTGTTTATAGATATCTTTATAATATCATGAGACCTGTTGATCAAGATTGATGCCTAGTAGAATTATGGCTTGGTCATAGGTTCTGTATATGCTGAGCTTTTTCAGGAACCTCCATACAATTCTCCTAACTGGATGAAATAATTTGCACCTCAACTAACAGTGGAGGAGGCTTCTGTTTTGCCAGCATCCACTCCAGAATTATTATTGCCTGAGTTGAATATAGGATCTTCTCATGACAGTGAGGTGGTATCTCAGGGATGTTTTATTTGCATTTCCTTTACTGCAGGGGATGTTGAAAATTTCCTCATATGTTTAGTTTGCCATTTTTGTCTCTTCTTCTGTGAAGTCGCTCTTTATATCATTTGTCCATTTAATATTTAGTGTACTGGGGTTTTAGAGGGTTAGTTTTTGAATTCTCTGTAGATGATGGAAATTAGGGCTTTGTCTGTTGCTGAGCTGGTGATGATCCTCTCCCATAGGGTTGGATGTCTTTGTAGTTTGGTGGCTATAGCTTTAGTTTCGCAGAAACTTTTTTTTTTCTAGTAGTCCCATTTGTGTAGTCTCTCCCCTATCTGTTGTAAGCTTGGGACTATATTCAGGAAATCCTACCTCTGCCTGTAAGTTCTAGTGTCTCTCCTACACTGTTCTTTACTACTTTCAAGGATTCTGGTGTAATGTTGAGATCCTGAATCCATTTTTAGTTTTTCTTGGTGCATGATGATAAGCTAGGGTCAACTTTGAATTTTCTACTTGTGCCTGCACAATTTTCCCAGCACCAGTAGTTGAAGATGCTATGTTTTCTCTTGTATATATCAGTTCATTGGCGAATATCAGTTGACTGTAAGAATGCAGCTTTATTTCAGGGTCTGCTCTTCAATTTCATTAGCTGTCACATTTTTTTTTTTTGTACCAATACCAGGTTGTTTTTGTTATAATGGTTCTATAATAGAACTTGAAGTCTTGTATTATGAATTCTGCTGTGTTGCTTCTTCGGGGTAGAATTTCTTCGTCTATTCTAGGTCTTATACTGTTCCATATGAATTTGTGGGTTATTTTCTGAATTTCTGGGATGTCTTGGATATTAGATGTGGTCATCTGGAAATAGGGATTGTGGGATTTCTTTTTTGCCAATGTGGATAATTTGATGTCCTCCTCTTGCCTTACTGCTATGGCTGGGGATTCCAGCACTATGTTGAGTAAAAGCAGGGTGGGTGGGCATTATTGTCTTGTTCCTGAGTTCAGGGGAAATGGTCTTAGTTTCTCCCCATTTAATATCATAATAGCAGTTGGTCTGTTGTATATGGCTTTCATTGTTTTTTAAAGACTATTCTCTCTATTCCTGCTCATTCCAGAGCTTTTAACATGTATGGTTGTTCTATTTTGTCATAGACTATTTGGACATCAGCTGAGATGATAATGTGATTCTTTGTGTCACCTGTGTTGAATTGTTGAATTATGTTTATTGATTTACAGATGTTGAACCGTCATTGTGTAGGTCCACTGAAGCATAAGTGATCATGATGTATAATGTTCTTGATCAGTCTCTGGAGCCTGTCATCTAATACTTTGTTAAGGGGCTTTGCATCTATATTCTATAGTAATAATGGTCTATAATTTTCTTTTGTTGTTTGGACTTTGCCTGGTGTGGGGATGAGTCTAATATTAGTTTCATCGAATGAGTTTGGAATTTCCTCCTTAGTTTCTATTTTCAGGAACAGTTGGAGGAGTATTGCTATTAGATCCTCATTGAAGGTTTTGTAGAATTCACTGGGGAAACCTTCCAGGCATCGACTTTTCTTTGGAGACTCTTGATTAGCTCCTGTATCTTGCTGTAAGTTTTTGGTTTATTTCATTGATTTATTTCTTCTTGATTCAGTTTGGGCAGTTTATACTTCTCTAAGAATTGATCCTTTTCTGTAGAAGATTCATACTTTAGCGAGTAAACGTTCTGTTAATAGTGTCTTATGTGTGTTTGAATGTCTTCTTTATTTTTTGTAACTTTTCTTTCATAGTCTCTCATTTAACCAATATGAGTCTCTTCTTTTGTACGTCTTACAATGGGTCTTTCAATTTTATTCGGTTTCTGAAAGAACCAACTTTTTAGTTTTATTTATTTGTTGAATGGACTTTCAAATCTCAATCAGATTTATCTCTTCTTTAAACTTTTTTATCTCTCTCCTCCAAGTTGTTTTAGATTCATCTTTTCCTGTTTTCCTATTTTCTTATTTCTCTCAAGGTTTTACTTTTTACACCTTTTAGCTGCACCATGAGCCTATTTACCAGTTCTTATTCCATTCTTTAATGTGTGCTGTCCAGGCAAACATCTTGAACATCAGCATTGCATTTGCTGTCTCTCATATTTCTTTTTGTTGTATTTTCATTGTCATTGTGGCTTATGAATTCGTTAATTTTGTCCTTAATTTGCTCTCTGTCTCAAATTTTAGATGTATGTTTTGGGTTTAGCCTGCAACTATTTGTGTAGTTTCTGTGGTATCCTTTCTTATTGATGGTTAGGTTTATTCCATTGTGATCACATAGAATACATGGGATAATGTCAATTCTGTACTATTTGCTGAAGTTCTTTGTGTGTACTATGACATGATTTACTTTTGAGTATGTTCCATGAGCTGCTGAGAAGAATATGTACGGGACCTCTGTGGGGTGAAAAAGTCTACAGCTCTTTCAGATCCATGTAGGATATGGTGTTACTTAGTCTTTGGCTCTCTTTATAATCCCCACAAATTGTCTCAGATAAAGGCTAGATATTTAAGAAAATTAATAAAATTGACAGATCATTTTCAAGAAAAATTAAAGAATGGGAGAAGAGTCCCTCAGGGACTCTCCAGTCATAATTGCCTGGATAATCCAGAGTATCCAAATAATAAATAACAACTATTTCCAGAAACTAAACTAACTAAAGAATGAACACTTGAGGGAAATGGATGAAGTTTTACATAAACATAAACTGCTCAAACTGAGGCAAGAAGATATAAAAAAAAACTTAAATAAAGCCATGAAATAAAATGAGATACAAAAAGGAATGGAATATCTTCCAATTTAATAAAGCCAAGATGGATTCTCCATCCAATTTTACAAAACTTTCTAAGAGGGGAAACCATCGATTCTCCTCAAGCTCTTTTGCGAAATTTATGTAGAGAGAGAAATCATAACCCTTCTCCATGAAGCTAATATCATGGTAAAACCAGACAAGTACAATACAAAAATGATATTAGAAGGCAATCTTAAATTTGACCAAAGATGCACAACTCCTAAACAAAATATTAGCTAGCAGAATCCAAAAACAGAATACAAAATCCTATGTGGTTTCAGTACAAACTGTGCTGTCATGCCATGTCCCTGAGGGCAGGGGCATACTCTCCAGGGCCAGGATTGTCTTTCTCATCCTTCAATGTTCATGGATAAGGAGAACCAATATTGTAAACTTTCAATATTGCTAAAGATGTTATAGAAATTCACTGAAAACTCATGAAAATCTAACTATATTCTTTAAGGAAATAGGAAAAGCAATACAAAAATTCTTTTGAAATAGGAAGATCTAGAACAGCAAAAGTAATTGAAGGCAAAAGAAGCAGCAACAGAGGTATCAAAATGCCTGCTTTCAAGCTCTATTACAAGAGCATTATTTAAAAAAATACAAACTTCTAATGCCAAAAACGAGATGCATGATGAATACAATATGGCAGAACACCTTCAAAGAAACCAGAGACATGCAGTCAGCTGATATTTGGCAAAGGTATGAGAGACATACAATGGAAAAAAGTAGCATCTTCAATTATTGGAGATGGGGAAAAAGGATCAGCACAGGAATAAAAAATCAAAGCTGACCCTAGCATAATACCAGCACCGATGTCAACTCAAAATGGATTAAGATATCAACATCAAATGTGAATCCTAGTAACTATAATAGAACAGAGTAGCTAAGATATCAGGTCTTCTACGCCTAGGGAGGAACTTCCTGAACAGAGTCTGAGGCACACAACAGATTGGTGAAAGATTGGAAAATGGGACTACATTAAAATAAAAATGTTCTGCACAGCTAAGGTCATGGTCGCGAAACCAGACAGACAGCCAAACAGCAATGCAACAGACAAATATTATAATAGGTTAATGTTTCTCACATGCAGGGGCTACAAGAAACTAATCCCTCCTAATTCCAACAAATCAATCATGAAGTTCACCATGGATCTGAAAACAGACTTCACAGAAGACGAAATAAAAATGGTAATGAAACACAGAAACATAACAACCATCACTGGAATTAAATTATATGTAAATAAAAACAACACTGAAATAACATCTTGCCCAAGTCAGAATGACATGTATTCTGAACTCAAGCAACAACAAGTGCAGGAGGTGATTCCCTGAAATAAGAAATGTACTGAAATTTTGTTGGGAATGTAAACTACTGCAACCACTCTTGAAAAGAGAGTGGAGTATCTTGAATAGAACACCCAAGGTAAAGCACATGTCCCATTCTGAGCAACAAGACCCAGGATAGGACGAGAAAACCTGCACACCCATGTTTATGTTGCACACTTCAAAAAAGCCAAGAAATGGAAACAATTCCAATGTCCCACTATAGATGATTGGATCCAAGGAAATGGTATCTCTATACAAGAGAATCCTACACAACGATTAGAAAACATTTGTAAAACAGTTTTCATTGGGACACAAGCCTGGAACTTAGAATGGAGCATTGGCTGGCTGATATGTGTGTGTTAGAAATAAGTAACACAGACATGATGAAGAAAGCAGGACTCAGGTACCAATTCACGGGGAGACAAGGGACATGCTTGAGAGAAAGGTATCCAAAAGTGACACACAAACACTAATGTTTATGTACATAAATTCAGGTGGATAACTATATACTAGCCAATCTGCAAGGAATTGTTTAACAGTTAATAATACTAGAAGCTACAAGCATTAGAGACAAGAGTGACAATAGACATTTAAGGATAAAATTTTTTGTTTTGGAAAAAATAATGGAAAAGGAAGTTGGTTTGTACAAGAGGACAATGTGAAGGGAAAAAGGAAAAAAGTGAGTAAGGAAATAACAGCTGTGAGAAGAAATTTATGCACATTTTTCACTCACCTCAATACTCCCTCAACATTTCATTGATTCTTTATTAAAAATCTCTTCATCTATCCTTTGTATTCTTTATTGGTACAATGAAATTGTGCTTTGTGAGTAACTTAAACTCCTATTACCCTAGCACAAGCAATAACTGGAAGTAAATATTATCAGTTGATTCTGGAGAATTTTGAGGCTCTCTTTCTAATTCTGATCCATTAGATAGAGATAATGTGCCAAATTTGGTATACAACATCGAAGTTTTGAAACAATTGGAACATTTCCACATTAGTAATACAGAATCATGTGAATATTCATATACATTTTAGATAATAAGTTATGCCATATGATTTGATTGAATCTTGTTTTTCAAACCTACTGATAGTCGAGACACAAATCCTTCGTCAAACAGGGCTGGTGGTAAACAACTTCTTCTGTTTTCTGTTTTAGAATACTAAAATCAATTTGTAAGACACATATTTGAAATGAAGTTCAAAGACATGAACAACACATACACAGCTAATAAGGGAGAAAAGAACATGAAACAAACGAGAAAATGGAGAGTGTAATCCCAGTTCTCTGATTTACTATAAACCACATAATCACCACTAAACATACTTTCCCCTATGATTTTGTAAAAATAATATGTTTTATGAATGATCACCACTGAGGAAAAGCTGCCATAATAATGTTGGTACATAGTTTTGCGAATATAGTTAAACTTCCAGAAATGTGAAATGATTGTGAAACATTTTCCTGCATAGATATAAATGCTGATTTATTGGAGTTCTTCCTTCTTTAAGTACACAAGAATAATGAATGGATGGTTTATATGACACTCAAAATGACCTGGCCATAAGTAGTTGAAATTACGTCTACTTCCATAATAAATCTTCACTTGTATGTGTTATGAGCATCTTCTGTAACAAGAACAACACTGTATGTTTGGACACGTAAAGTTCATCAAGATTTATATTCAGGTTAATGTAATTTTGCTTCTGAAAATCTATCCAAACTCATACCCAGAAAACCAATTATAAGCAGCAGTAGATTTCCTGAATCTTGTAAGTCTTCTATACGCTGTCTGAATTTGAAAGTGAGATAATCCCCAAATGTAGTTAACTGTTAATGTGTTAATTCCCAATGATTATATTTGGGCATGTCCTTTTATGTGACTCCATAGTAATTCAAATTTGGAAACCCAGGGTAAATATAATAGAATGTTTTAATTGTTCTTAATATAGTAGAGAAGAATCTTAACCTTTAACAGGTGAAAATTTGAGCACAAAATTCTTCCTTCAATTTTGTCTGCAAATAATTTGGAAATCATTATTTGGCTACTTTACATCACTTGCGCTAATGCATTCCTGTTGTGCCATTTCAGTAGACTTTTGAATTTCTATGTGAAATACTCTTATGTATGTTGGTGAAGTCTTTGGATTGACATGTTGGAATGGTGTTTCAATTTATTTCACTTCCACAGCAAAATAAAAAATGAAATTTCTCCAATACAATAGGGAAGCATACATGATTATGACAATTTAGTAGAAGACATAAACACCTAAGATTGGCTCAGAACATCTTGTTAGGATTTTGGAAAATATGGTTTCCAACACAAACTTGCCTGAAACAATGTGTTTATTGATGCAATTAGAATAAAAGGATTCCCACAAACATCAGGGCATTAGAATATTAATGTGTTTTTTTTTTTTTACTTTCATGCAATATTCTAAGCATATGTACACAGGAGAAACTGTAGACAATTGCCTGTAGACTTGAACTATTCAAACAGCAGTTGACATGCATATATTTATGAAATTTTATTATTGTACAGTGTCTTATAAATTTCCTGCACTAATTCTTAATAAGCAATATATCTGTTTGCTCACAAGAAAGCAATTCACTTTTTCTTTCGTATTTTAATATCAATACCCAGAGATGCTGTTAGATGAAATACATGAATGCTTTGTCATAGAGCAAAACTCATGCAGTTATTTTCTGGTGTTTAAGTAATAAATACTTAAGGGAATACTATGTTTCAATGTTCCTATTACTCCTTTGGAGGGACATAAAATATAATAGTTGATGCCGTAAAGAAATTTCATAGGGATGTAAATGCTTTCACCAAAAATGAGGCAGAATAAATTTTGAAATAGAATTTTCAATAATATTTTGTCTATATTAACTCTTCATTATACAAATATATGAGAGAAATGTAATAGAAATTTCATATGTAGTCTGCTGCCTTCAATTAAACTGTAACACGATAAAAAACTGTTTACATGTCAATTCAAAATCTTCTATATTCAAGAAATGGCATCCATTCCCACTCTATGGGAAAACAAGTAGGTTCAGCACTTGTAAGGATGGTGATGAGAGAATCACACAAATGGGCAGCAAATACTATGCATGAAATTTCATGTTCTTTGGGACCTCGGTATTTGTTTCTGAAGTGTTTTAAATAAGTGAGATCAGTATAACGAAATATGCTTTCATTACCCCCCATTTCCGTATATTGGCTTGATATACATTCCTGTGCATGAATTGCTTCTTATATTGCTTATGGAGTAGACCATAAGGATGAAAGGGTCCCCACTATTCTGCTTCCAAGTAGAGTAAGCCTCTAAGAATATTGTTGCAATATATAATTTTTTATTGACCTAAAATGATCGAATGTCAGTGCAAGGGATTAAAAAATTAACTACAACAATAACTAAGAAATGTTAAAATCTGTTGCCACTAATGGATTCAGGCTTTGCTTCACAGGCCTATAGACAACAGAAATATAACTTCGAAAAACTATTACTACCTGCACAAGTATAACTATCAAATATTTTCCATGAAGATAATTGGCGCTGCCATTTCTGGGAATTATCTTGGAAATTGATACTTTTTCCTGTACTTTTGGGATGTGTTTCTTGTGCCTAAAGCACTTTGGCACAAAACTGATAGACAAAAGAGATCCAATAAATGATAGATTCCTCGATTGCACCAAAAAATACTGAATTCATCCATGTTATAAAATACGAGATTTCTAATGCATTCTCCTATTTGACTGGCTCAGTTTACATTCAACTATTCCTTGTATTCATGCTTACTTTTAGGTGACACTCCACAATGTAAACATATTTGGCTTTCCTCTATCCTAATGATTATATTGCCCTTTAAATATAAAATTGTTTCCACACTATTGTTTCTCCTGAAATAATGTGGAGATTATTTATTTTAATCCTCACTTCAAACTACCATGTCCTCTCTTTAGTACAATTAACATTTTAATTTGCTCTCAGACATCAACCACTACATAATAAACAAAATTTCATATATAGTTTCAATGATATATATGTATATATGATTATGTTTATTTACATAGGGACATGTACAATCAGTGGGTTTCCATTATTTGTGTATGTATATGTCCATGTATGTATATAACGACCTATGTGCTGCTATAATGTAGTGATTCTCATTTTCACAGTGTACCTTTGATAATTTAGGGAATCCATCCGTGAATTGTTAAGTAAACCCATGTATTCACATACACCTGATACAGTGTACAATTTACTACTGTCTTGAAAGAAGAAAGTGAAAGGTATTAAAAGAATCTGAAAATAAATAAGTGAAAACTCCTTTTCATTTAAAGCCGAATGTGTTTTCCATACTACTGCTCTCATACTAATGTTTCTAAGACCCTAAGATATGTAATTTCTCATGTATAAATATTGATTTAAATTGGAGTGGAGCAATCTTATTGTTAAAGTCATTTCAAGCTCACAAGGATACTTGGTTTCTTGATCATTTCATATTGAAATTCTTTGAAAACACAACTTGAAACATTTTGAATTTTACTCAGTAAGGACAACTTGATTTTTGTCAATATTGACATGATCATTATGTGTTTCATTAGCCGGATCCACCCTTTTATCATCTGGGACCAGTTCTTTAAATATCCAGTCTAAATAATGCCAAAGATAAAGAAACAAAAAACTTCATTGGAATCTATCTTAGGAAGCTAATGGAATCATTACCACACCCAAAATTGAGAGTGTCCATTGTTACACAAGTCATGGAGAGCTACGTTTAACAATTTCAGAAAGAAAACGTCCAATTTATATAAATAAATATGTGATGACTACAATCAGAAAGCTTTTATTTCCAATAACTCTTCATCGTGAACTATTTTCTTTGAGGGAATTAGGTTTTTATTGCAAGTCGCCTGATATGTTTTCTTCACAAATACTAAGTCAAATATAAACAATTGTATTTCTGTTGGCTCACATTAAATCAATGCAGGTTTTCCTCGATATGTTATTGTCAGTGCCAAGAGCCGTTGTTAACATCAAGGAAATACATGCATGCTTTGTAATATGTTAAAACTCATGCTGGTGTTTTCACAAGTGAAACTATTAACAGAAAAAATTTACTTTCAATGTTCATATTATTCCTGTAGTGTAATCAAACATTATGATGTTATATCTTACAGCCATTTCATAGGGAACTATATGCTTCCAACAAAAATGATGCAACCTAAACAAACCTTTCTCTTATTTTAGTAAGTTTGCATTATTCAGAGTTGAGAGAAAAATCTAATTGGACTTCCATCTTTATCTGCTATCTTCAATTTCATTGTAACACAATAAAAATAATTTCTATGTCCAGCCAAAAGCTTCTATATATTCACTGACTGAAGCATCCATGTTTACCCCACACCCAGAGGCCAGAAATTCGGATGAGATGAACTCGTTTGTTTTGGTCATTCTGAAGGGCACCCAAATTAGGAGAATAACAGGGAAATACAGGGAATTTATAAATTGATTATATCAAGCAGTCTAAAGGAATAACAACTTCTTTGAAGGGAGAAATGATTAACCTTTTATGCTCTCATGCAAAATGTTTTCCTATTTCTTTAGAAGAGTTTTTCAGCTTCTATTTGGAAATAAAAATCACACTGCGTCAGATATCCAGGTAGCCCACATTCTTTCTTAATATGGTTTTCCATACTGAAATATTAGCCCCGGAAAGTTCTACTTTTGAGGGGGTCTTTGTGATTATGTTTCCCTAGATGTGTTGGTACACACCAATCCTTGAATTTTGACCATTGGAATAGAAAATTGTGACTTTTCTGGCATGGTTGAAGTCACACTAGTTGATCTTCATTTGAATCTTCCAGGTGTTTCAGCATGTTACACTTTTATCATCATCTCTCTCATCACTTCATAGTTAATAAGTCTTCCACCAATCCAACCTACTTTGTAATATTCAAATTTATAAAACTGCCACGGAATTGGTCACTTCTCTTCAAGTCTCTTGTTACAATAGCTGCAAAATAAATTCATTGTGTTTAATAGCCATGTGAAACTAGTGGATGCAGATATTCGACATCCCATATCCCAGAAATGATTACCACACTTCCAATCCTTGAAGACAGGAGAAATTTTTTTCCAAGGTATTCATCCTACTTCCATGAATTTTCCAAAACACAACAGAAATCTCAAGTTCCCCAGTAGCGTTCCAAGAGATCTATCATTGCTCAGAATGAATATCCAGCCATAATCCAATGAAGAATCATAGATTTATTCCAGTGATGACACAGTATTTGAAGCAATTAACAAAAAAATTAAAAAACACTTTCTATTCATTGCATTTTGAAATAATGCTTTGAACCAATGAATAAGGCACCAGAATAACTTGGGCTGAGAACAGAGGGGAAAATGGAGGCATAAAAAGGAAGAGTTTAGATATCAGTTCTAATTTGTCCATTTTGCATTCTGGCCAAACTTTACTCTATACTAAACTCATAGTTTTACATCAATTTCTGCATTATAAATACTCCACAATGAACGATATATATGTATATATATATATTTATTTATATATATATACATATATATACATCTTACAAATATGTAGTATACATATATTATATGATAGATTATGTACATATATATTAGTAACACAATAATTTCAAGTCAAGTGTATTTTAGTATATTCATTGGGATTTATCCCCTAGAATCATTATGTTACCTGGGAATTGAAGTGAATTATCTAAAACATTACAAAATTTAGATGAAAATCATTTCCCATTCTGGACATGCATTTATTAAGGCAAAGAATATAGGATGAAATTTCTAAGGATAAGAAAGTTGAAAAACTCTATGTAATATGGAAATAGAGACAGTTCTCTTTTGTAATTTAAAGCATTTCAAATGTTTTAGAAAATATTCCACAGTGTGTTTCAGGTATAGAAAATCATCTGTGAAACAGGTTTACCCAAGGACGTCACCCAATATGAATGTGTTTCTCTCAGTGACTATCTCTCATTTTCTCCTAGAATAATGGAATTATGACACAACGAATGGTGATGGATTACCACATTATCAAAATGGATATTTAGAGAAAAATTTGTTACTGCATTTTGGAATGATTAAGTCAATGTTTCTCTGTTTTAAACCTTATGGAGTATTCACCTAGAAAGCCAAAATTATAGCAATCCAATTTTCATTTCTCCTTGTTCTCATACTTCTATTGAGAAATGATTCCCCAGGATTTTGTGTTTTATTAAGACAGTAAAATCATCAAAGAATTTTGGGAAATATTTACATACTTCATAAATTTGAACTCACGTTGTTACCAAAGCGAACAAAATGCCTCTTTGGGATAGCCAAAAATGTAATGTTTCTTGTACAATGATTTCCATTTAATATTTTAAGTACTATACTCAATAATGAAATGATATATTACATATATAAAACATTAAAGCTTTTTTCA